>NC_133659.1:140188782-140419881 GCF_037893015.1 Macrotis lagotis | reverse complement strand
TAGGTGAAATAAGCTAAAATGCAGACCTCTGCTCAAACAAAGAAGATCATTTGGTGAGTGATATAGGAGCTAAATATCATTTACCAAAAAATCTTACAATTTTTTGGTTTTAAATTTTATTTGTTTTATTCTGAACTTAAATAAAAAAGCATCTCCAAAACATAGTAGAATAGAAAAAAAGATGATAGTGCATGAAACTGCAAATCTATTATGTCTAACTTCTTATTGTTTTAATTACATAATAAAGTCATCATGTAACTTCATTTTTTCCCCTTTTTCTTTCCTTCCCCCATCTCACCTCTTGCGCTAGTGATGGTTACTAATAGACACAACTATATATTTAAATAGATAGATAGATAACTATAGATATATAGATATATAGATATATACACACATCCAAACATGTGTGTGTATAAATGCATACCTACACTCCTATATGTAAACATGTATATATATATATATATATAATACATTCCATAAATATTTCTATTTGATACTTCTTTCTCTGAATGCAGACAGTGTTTTCCTTCATATGTCCTTTGTAGTTAATTTTGATATTTGTAAAATTTTGGTATTTGTAAAAACAAGTCATTCAGAATTGTTCTTAAAACAATATTGTTGGGGAGGCTAGGTGGCACAGTGGCTAGAGCACAGGCCCTGGAATCAGGAGTACCTGAATTCAAATCAGACCTCAGACACTTAATAATTACCTAGCTGTGTGGCCTTGGGAAAACCTGGCAAAAAAAAAAAACCCAGAACAAAACAATATTGTTACTGTATTAAATTGAACCAGGAAACTGGAAACTTCACTCTTATCTGAAATAAGGAGATTTGGAGCTCAATTTATATTCTAACTGAAGTTAAATTGAGATGTTTCTTATGCATGTGAGGATCCAAGAAAAGAATTATCATTCCTTTCAGGTAACAACTTCTTTTTCTGCTCTTTCTGAGAAATCTTGAATTATTCACTCACATTTCATTGCTGTCTTTGATATATTTCTTCTTATCTTTAATTTATGACTTTAAAATGGTAACATCTTAAAAATCCTTACCTATCAGCAACTTTGGACATTTTTAACCGATGTCTGTCTAACTGTATTTGCCAGTATTTAATCTGGAAAAAGAAAAAGAGGAGGAAACAGTTACAGGAGTGATAGATATTTTCCTCTACTCACACAACTTCCATTTCTAAATTGTGAATCTGAGGGTGATAAACTGATGCTTGATCAATACAGAAACAAAAAAATTTAAATAAAATCAAAAGTATCTATTGGAAGTAAAAAAAAGATGGGTAAAACTCATATTCAAATAACTAATTTACTCTCTAGTTCAATCAAATTATGAGACATTAAATAAGCATAATGATAGTTCAATCTAAAACCTGCAGATAAAATCATTGAGTATTTTGCTTAATTAAGCAAAAAAAGATGTCTTCTTTCTCTTAAAAAGTAAATCACTACTTCAGCATCCTATTAAATGAAAAAAAAAAGACTAAAGAACAGTCATATTTTAACCAAAACTTCATTAAGAAATGAAATTCATTAATCATTTGTAGCTTTCAATCTTTTGTCCAAATCTGATTCATTGCCTCTAAAAGCCAGACAAATGAAACATCAGAGGCACATGATTAGAAAAATATCTGATCTCCAGATCTCTCCATCTGCCTTGACTGCCCCACCCGGTACACAAAAATGCATGAATAAAACTTTTGCTTAAAATGCTTCCATGGAAACAATTTCTAATAATGCAGTGCCTCATATAGATTAAAAATCCATTAGGAAAGGGTCTATAATGCTTACACTCTTTTTTAATACAACACCAAGTCAACTGTTAATAATCCCTCTATAAGCTAATGCACAGGAGAGCATTAGGAGGAAGAGAGTCAAATAAAAAGAAAAATAAAATTAAATTAAATTTGTGACTGAAACAGTCTAAGGGATCCCATTAAAATTAATGAATTACAGAACTGAAATGTTAATATAAGTCAAGAAAAAGGGATAGTAAAATCTTAATATTTCTTAATTTTTATTTAGTATCACCCAAGTGGATATGGTGTATCTTAGCCACAAGAGTTAGTAGAGAAGTATCCCATAGATTAAAGTATATGTAGTTTATAAGACTTTATCACTACCCCAGTTAAATTTATCCATCATAACTATCTAGGTCCCTAGTCTGTGGATAACTAATTAGGTTTCCCAAGTATTTTGACACCAGATATGAGTATTCTGGAGAAATATATCCTTCATTAAATAATATTTGTAAAGACTTTCCCTCCCTTCCTTGTTCCCCTTCCTTCTTTATTTCTTTTCTTTTTTTCTTTTCTTCTTTCTTTTTTTCTATTCTGTCAGTTTCTTATATATGTGGTTAACAAGAATCAACTTCCTTGAATTTAATCATCCCTGAGTGACTTGATAATATATCAAATTCCTGAAATTTTTAACCAGAGTTCTGGACAAGTAGTAAATGGATCACTTACCCAGGTACCTAATTTCATGAGACTCAGCCAATTCATTGGCCTCTTTTTCTTTCTCTATTCATTTCTTGTTAGGATATACCTCAAAATTCAGAAACTTTCATTTTGACTATATTTGTATAGGAAAAGTCCAGGAATTTGTTGAATGAAGAAGTAAGTGATCTTATCCTTAGGACATAATGTTCTCTCCATTCAATTTCTCTACCCAATCACCTAATCTGAGAATCTAAGAGACTGAATTTGATAAATGGGGAAGCTATCATCCTAGCTTCCCTACCTAACTAGGTAGAACCCAGTCTTCAGAGATTAAAGTTGAAAGATATTTAAGTAGTCAGCATAAATCAGACAGGGGCTCTAAACTTCTCTTTAAGTTCTCTAATAAAATGATACCTGAAAACATTTTCTCAAAGTAATCTTTATAAATAATTATTGTAAGTGTTATACTTTGGCTAGAGGTTAAGTTAATTGAAAATAAAGATATCTATCTATATCTACTATCATTTACATTTTCCCCACATAGACAGCTTAAATGCTATTTATGATCTAAGGACTATAGCTTAGAATTTTGAGAGAGGGACCTAAAATGCTGAATCAGGAATATGAATCTGAAGAAAAGACCGAGTGTGAGTGCCTTAGGGAGTAGAGAAGTTCTTGTTCTTTATTCTAAGCAGAGTTCCAGGTCTGAGGCTCTCCTGATATGAAAATGAAAGGCTTCATAGTCAAGATTTTGAGGGAACAAGATAAAATAACCTAATGTGAAGCTTGTTGCTGGTACTAGCCAAAACACTTCTGGTTTTCCAATAGAATTCAAAAAGCTTCAAGCTAAAACAACACATGATTATTTATTCTTCCCTTGAGTAAATGAAATTCAAAGATTTTAGATAAGACAGCAGTTACAGAGCAGTTTCTGAGTTTTTTAAGTCTAGATGAGTAGTATTTGGCAAAGAATACAAGGCTACTTGGAAGCAGGACTGGCAGAAGAAAATTAGCAACATTATATATCAATGACCCTATGACTATGGAATTTTGACTTGTCCTTCTTCTATGAATATTCCTTGGCTATATGTATGCTTGCCATATGTTCCTCTTCATGTGTGAGTCTTAGCCACATATATTCTTTGATTGTATATATCCTTTCCACTGATGTGTACATTTGTTGGATACTATATCCCAGGTCCATGGGGAAAAGGTTTTGTTGCTACTTTTCTCATTATATCTTTTTCTTTTCTTTTTTTCCAAAAGGAGCTGAGTCTTCTGGGTTAGCATGGATTGGGGCTTGTGACTTCTGGTTTTAGGGCATATGGGTTCGCAGAGTATTTTGAAGCAAGGCAACAGTTTTCTATTGGCTCACCTAGCAAGTTGGTGGAGGCATGTTCTACAAAATGTTACATGTACACTAAGAATTAAAAGTATGGAACTTTATCAATAATGCAATAATCGTTTCCTCATAAATTGAATAGTATTTTGTCTTTGATTGTATTCTCATACATGTGTATGGGCACATACATGTGTGGGCAGCTCAAGGCATCTTAAGCTCTGAGTAATAGAAGTCAGAATCATAAAATTAAGAAAAGATAATTGGCAATGGTGGCATCAAATTTCAGGTTGTATGTACATTGTGACTGAACCTTATATTTGGTCTCAACTTGGTATTCTTGGGGATAACTGGGGCTGTTAAGAGGGAACCATGGAATGAAAGTATCTAGGGAAAAATTTATGTTTTTACTTTTAATAATCAGAAAGAGAGTTGAAAACAAAGGAAAAAGTGACTTGGGGAATAAATGGCTCATAGGAGGATCAAATAATATAATGTATATAAAGCATTTTACTTAAAGTACTAGGTAAATGTTAAATATCATTATTAAGAAAAATAAAAGTTTGAGTATCATTGCTGAATCAAATGAGAAAATAACTTTTGAACACATTTTTCACTACATAATGTGTAACACATAAACAGTAGTAACATTTACCAGCAGGTTCTCACATTAATTTTGCAATAATATTTTTTCAAGTTATTTGGAAAGTTAACAAACCTGTTGGTGCAGTTCATCTTCTGTTGGAGGCTTAGTTTCTGGTATGGGTGTGTGGGTTGGGCTGTGACTTCTAATATCATTTTGTAATCCATAGACTGACTAGATTGAAACCAAAACAAGAAATACATTAGTTCTCAAACGAAATTTATATATTTAGTCTTCCTTTGAACTTTGTCCCCTCTTTAGTAAAGGCTTTCTGTCTTAAATTGTTTCATATCAAAATTTTTAGGGCAAAAATCTTGCATTAAAAAATTGAACCGTTAATTTCTGAACCATTAAGCTCTGATTATAGATAATGAACATGAAGAACACAATAATAATGTTTCTTTTTTTTAGGGAGGGTAGGAGTATGTAGGAGGTGAAGAGAATACTGAAGATGAAGCTCAATAACAATTTGCTAAGTATAAACTTCAGGGAATGGAGATGGAAATAGAGAAGAAAACAAAATAAACCCATCTAGGGCAAAACATGATCTAAGCTTTTAAAAAGAGAGAACATAGTCCAGTGTTAAAGAGCCTAGATAATGGGGAAGACCTGTCTATTTCAGTTATTTTGTGATTAAAGAACTAAAACTTGATGGGCTCTTAGGGGTCAGCTAGCACAACCTCATCATTTCACACATGAGGAAGATGATTCCCAGGAAGAAGTTAAACAATCATCCAAGATCATACTAGTTACAAATGTTGAAGGCAGATTTAGAACCCAGGTCCAACCATGACTATCATCATGTATCTTCAGAAACAGTGGTCTTTCCATTGTACCTTGCTATCTACAGTCATTTCAACTGAGTCTTAATTTTCATGAATTCATTTGGGGGTTTTTTTGGCAAAGATACTTGGAGTGGTTTACCATTTCCTTCTCCTCCTCATTTTATTTTATAGATGAGGAAACTGAAGTAAACAGGGTTAAGTGACACAACTAACAAACACCTGAGACTAGATCTGAATCTTCCTTATTTCAAGTCCAGTACCCTATATACTGTGCCACATAGTTGCCTATGTTTTCAAAAACATCCTTGGCTTCAACTTTTTCACATGTACTTTGGTAGTATAGAGGCTGTGGAGTCAGAAAGACTCCAGACACTATTTAGTTCTGTTACCTTAGTCTTTGCTTGCCTCAGTTTCCTTGTCTACAGAATGTTGATAACAACTCCTGTCTTGCAGGGTTATTATGAGGATTAAATGTGATAATATTTATAAAAAGCACAATTTTTAGTGCATAGTAGATTCTTTAGAAATGCTTATTCCTTTCCTCCTAAGTCTGAGAATTATCAGAGAAAGATTTTAATGGAGGTTATTGGAATGAGTGGAAAGTTGGTGGCACAGTAGATAGTATATAGCATAGTGGCATAGTAGATAGTATGCTGGGCTTGGAATCAGAAAGAATCATCTTCATGAGTTCAAATCTGACCTCAGACACTAACAAGTTGTATGATCCTGGGCAACTCACTTAACCCTGTTTGCCTTAGTTTCTTCATCTGTAAAATGATCTGGAGAAGAAAGTGGACAACCATTTTAGTATATTTGTCAAGAAAATCTCAAATGAGGTCAGGAAGAGTTAGGCATAACTGCAGTGACTGAACAACAAAATTGGAGTGAGTAGTATGACAGCAGATCTAAAGCACCATTTTGCTGGCATTGAAATGCCTTGAAGTGAACAGTTGTATTTTAAAAGTCAGAGTTATTTAAATTCAAGTACCACCTTAGTATTTTTTAAACTAGAATCTATAGTATATTCTTTTTCTACTTTACAGACATTTCCTGTTAAAAGGATTTCATGTAATGATCATTACTGGCTAATTTAAGTCAGTGCTAAAGTTTAAGTGTATAAGAAAAACCAGAAAAGCTAAAAAAGAATCATTATATAAAAATTAAGTAGAAGATAAAAGAATAAAAGTATAGCATATAGAACTAATAAGCCTGATTCATTATTCCAGGAAAAAAAATCAATCCTTCTTGGATCTTCAGAATCTGTAAACCTTATTCTGGATCTCTGTAGATGTTATCTAAACTGACTATGAGTCAATTTTCCATCATTACACAAACCCTCTTAATTCTGGAAGGATAGTTGATGAAATAAAAAACTAAGATTTTCTCTTTGCTATATTTCTTAAGGCACATGTGAGATCTATGATTCCATCTTCATTTTCCTTTCAAATAAAATACTGACTTTTAGTCTGTCATGTCCTATGACATGAGTTTTTAATTTCAGAATGACAAACAAAAATACTAGATGAATTAGGATTCTTAGCCTTCTTTGTCTTTTTAAAGGATATACTAAAATAAGTCTCTTTTTGGAAAGACAAAAATGAGAGACAGAAAAACCCAAACAACGGATTCTAAAGAAACTTTTAAAAATGCTGAAGGACAGGGTTGCTGACAGCTTCAACAGGACACTGGATTAAAAGCAAGGAAAACAAAAATTATAAGGAAAATGACACTATTATAGATAAAGATGAGACAAGAGAATCTTAAAGTTCCCTTATAACTTCAAAATTCTGTAATGGGAATTCAGTGCACGTACAGGCATCATTCACTTGTTTGAATGATATCTCCACATGGAGATTTCTAGGGGGAAAAGATGACTTTTCCTCTCCCCAAAGGAATTTTTTAAAGGAAATGGTATCTGTCCACATAGAGGATTCTAAGGAACGGCTATCAGGAAATTTGTGATGATATATAAAGACAGTGCCTTAAACATACTGGAGCATGAATAGACATTCTATAACTGGCTCTGATCAGTTAAATATGTGATGAAGAAAAGGTTTTTTGATTGATTGCAGAGTGATTCAAAGAATTCTATTAGTCTCAATCTCCTCCTCTTTGTCTCAGGGGTCTTGGTGATCAGTAAAGGGAGTGAAACCTAAGATTTGAATTCAAAATGTCCAGAAGACTTCTTGGCATCCTATCATGCCAAATTCAGCTTTGTAACCAATGCAATATTGATATGTTAAAATTGTGTAAAGAATGGAGCTTTCTTTAGCATCCCATCCTTCAAAGTTTCATAGCCAGAACAGCACTGATGACCTTAGGAGTCAAAAGTGACCTTTGGGAGTGGCTTTCAGGACTGACTGTTGTCCAGGAATAATTCATTGGATAATGATGTATATTTAGATGTAGATTTGATGGGATCAATACCGTGTAGGAATTGTACAAAATAATGAGCTTGATCATAACTTTCCCCCTATATCACTAATAGATCAAGGTGGTAGGGGAGATTAGTGGTGGTGCAGGATTGTTAAAATAAATGTTTGTGTATTTGTTCTAACCATATCATCTTTGAAGTAAATGTTCCTCTATAAAGTGCTAATCAGTCTTACTTGGCTAAATGAAATGTGAATACTAGTTACTGGAATAAAATTGGTGGGACCTGTACCCACAACCTTTCAGGGTACCCTGAAATCTTTAAAGATAATATGTAGCCAGTATGGACCTGAGAGAAGGGGCCAAAACAAACCATGTTAAAATTCTATAATTGTAAGAGGTCACATTTCTTAGGCACAAGAAAAGCAAAAAAGAAAAAAAAAACCTCAAAGAAGAAGGAAAGAAAAAGGACAAAAAAGATTCTTGGTTTATGAAATTACTTTAACTGTTACATGGTCCGCACTAAAGGCATTAGACTTTTGATGGTAGGTCTTATAGGGAGACTGACAATCAAGTGAATCAGGAGTTTCTATTTTGATTAATCCCCAGAGTAAGTACTTCAGAGTTCATTTTATTACTAACATGGAACTATATATCTGTGGATGATCAGAAGCAAGAGAATCATAGTTTTAAATTTCATTTTTGCAAATGTTAGAGACTTTTATAATTATCAATCTGATGCAGGAGAAAGGACATTGTATTTGGACTTACATAGACTCTAATCCTGACTCTGTCACTTATTATTTTTGTGACTTCAGATGTGCCATTTTATCATTCAGGATTTCTGTTTATTTATCTATAAAATGAGAGTTAGACTAGGTTAACTCTGAGGTTCCTTTCAACTCTAAATTTGTGATCTTATCAACTATAGATTGATCCAACATGGCTTGTTTCATAGATATTTTGGAGACTTAGAAATTGATTCCCTTCCTCATAAGGATGTTTTGAGGATTGAAATCCTCAGGAAAAGAAATCATATCCTATATGTTGAAAAGGATTTAAGATATTTTAGAGTTGACTAATTCCAAATATAAACTCAGTTATAAATGTAAGTATTTTTGAATCTAATAATTTTGAGACTATGTCTCTTTATGTGTATGTGTGTATATATATATATGCACACATATACATTTATGGGCAGTTAATGAAACAAATAGGCAACACAGAACCTCAGTTAAAAATGAAGGAAAAATTATCTAAGCCTCAGGGCTATTAAAATAATGTGTTTAAACATCACGGAGCTTCATTTTGAAGTCAAGATCCATGCTTAGCAAAGTCTTCTACAGGGAGGCCCAGATTCTAATACCACCCTGCTATTTGAAAATGGGCCCTTTATCTTTGATCCTGGGAATAATACATATAAGATTTATCTCACTGTTGTGTTGTGGGCATTAAATATGATTAAGTATATGTGATATAATAACCATCATAATTATGATCATGAGGACGACAATCACAACAACTAATATTTATATATTACTTGCTATGTGTAGAATACTATGTTAAATATTTCACACATATTATCTCATCTGATTCCTACAACAACCCTAAGAAAAAAGTGCTATGATTATCTCCATTTTATTGATGAGGAAACTGAGGCAAGAAAAGATTAAATAACTTGCCCAGAGTTATAGATTTAGAAAGTGTCTGAGGCTAGATTTGAAGTCAAGGCTCTCTGATTCCAAGTCCAGTGCTCTATCTATTGACTTTACAAACTTTAAATCCTATATCAATGTTAGCAATTATTACAAATCTACAAATTCACAAAAATGTTTTAGGGGTCAGGTAGATCGATGTTAGGGAGCTAGATATTTTTTTGAGTTTTATTTATTTATTTATTTTCATTCTAATTGAAGATTTTATTAATTTTGAGTCTTGAGTTTTACAATTTTCCCCATCTTACTTCCCTCCCCCACCCCCCCACAGAAAGCAATTTGTCAGTCTTTACATTGTTTCTATGATGTACATTGATCCAAATTGAGTGTGATGAGAGAGAAATCATATCCTTAAGGAAGAAACATAAAATAAAATAGAAAGCAATATCAGACAATAAGATAGCAGTTTTTTTCTAAATTACAAAGAATATTCCTTGAACTTTGTTCAAACTTAGGGAGCTAGATATTAACCAGGAAAGAGCAGCATTCAAATTCTACTGCTGCTTAATTATTAGCTCATTAGCCCTAGGGAACCACCCTGAGACTTCATTTATAACATGGGAGGGATTGGACTATATAATTTACATAGGTCTTATATTTCTAAGCCTGTGACCTATGATCTTATTAATACATTTGTTTTTTTTTAACTAATTGATGATTATTTCTCCCCAAAAGAATAAGCTGTACATTAGTTAATGTTTACTCTAAGTCAGTAACACTATATTAATATACTTTTGAATAAAGAAAATAGAGGAAAGACAAAAAAAAGAAAAACAGGGAAGCAGTGGAAATTCACAGCTTTTTGTTGCTTTATGAGATAAACTAGAGAAGGTTGTTGACATTTCCATACGATTGCCAATATCTAACTATGCATAAGCATTCATTTGTAGCTAGGAAATTCCCTAAAGTAACAATGGCATTTGAGAACAATTCATTTCTGTTGCATATTTTAATCTCTAATTTCCTTTTGTAGTCATGAATTATATTTAAAAATTGTTTTTACCTATGTACAGACACTTAAGGCAAATTGCTACTAATATATTCTTTATATAGTTGGTAAAAATACCTAAATACCTGGTATGTGGTAATTGACTAATTCTAACTTTCAATCAGTAGAGCAAAAGAGAGAAGAAAGGGAGAGAGAGGAGAACAGGGAGAAAGCAAGAAAGGGGGAGGGAGAGGGGAGACAGAGAGAGAGAGAAAGAGAGAGAGAGAGAGAGAGAGAGAGAGAGACAGACAGAGACAGACAGAGAGACAAATACAGAGAAAGAGACAGATTGACAGAGACAGAGAGAAACAGACAGAGACAGAGACAAAGACAGAGACAGAGAGAGAGAGAGACAAATACAGAGAGAAAGAGACAGACAGACAGATTGACAGCAGAGACAGAGAGAGAGAGAGAGAGAGAGAGAGAGAGAGAGAGAGAGACAGAGACAGAGACAGAGAGAGAGAGAGAGAGAGACACAGAGAGAGACAGAGACAGAGACAGACACAGAGACAGAAGGGAACTGGGACAAGAGAGACCATAAGAGTATCAGGAGGAGGTTAGAAGTGGTAAGTTCGGGGTTCAAAATCATTGAGTCATTGCCATTAAAAAAAAAGAGGCAAATGGACCAATTCAATTAATTCTGTACTCTAAACATTACTGCTAAATGATACTTTTTTTGGTTGAGACGAATTCTAATAAGTTCAATGTGATAGAAACTGTGAAGTCAGATTTAGAGAAAGGAGAGAAAACAATTTCTGAATCATCTAAAAAGGAGATATACTATCATAATCATGATGTCACTCCTTAAGACATTATGGTCAGCGGCCAGGATCTTTGTGCTGACTCACTCTGGGAGTCATTTTGAAACTGACACAGAACTGCAGGTCAGATTTTTTTATTAAATTTGGACAGCAACATTTCTAGCTAGTACTTTTCAATCCAACAGAGAAATATTTTAAATGCTACATTGACAAAATACCATTGTGAAGTCTAGTTCTTAAAAAGAAATAGAGAACATGCATCTATCCATTTATTTTCAAGCAGTATTCAACAATTCCAACAGTGAGATAAAAACTATTAGTTATACTCCTGTTTTGTTTTGTTTTTGTTTGTTTTTCAAAATTAGAATCTATTTTTCTTGGGTTTCAGTTGAGGAAAATTACCATATAAGAGAAAACTGTGAACAGTATCTCTTCCTAGTTCCTCTAGGGAGAATAGGGTTTACTTCCCTCAGTATTTTTGGTGAACTGTTTGGTTTTCTTTGTTTTAATCTTGCCCTCCATTATAGCTGTAAAGTGGACTCATGTTATGCCTTTGAGGAGGGCTTCAAAAGGCTGATCAGAGAGCAACTGGCAAGAAACAAACTGAGCAGTAGTTGTTCTTTTTATTTTGCCTCCTAGAGGTAAAATAAAAACCCTTTCTGACTGCTACTGTATTTGAACTGGTTTTATGGCATTTGTTGAAATTTTTTATTTTTAAAAGCCAGGTACTGAGAAAAACTGCCTTGAATTAGAAGTATTTTATGTTATCAAGGACCTCAGTCCCTATTCAGTATGTCCTTTAGCTGGTGTTGTTCAGCTGTGTCAGGCTCTTAGTGACTTCATGGACCATATTGTCTATGGAGTTTTCTTGGCAAAGATACTGAAGTGGATTGTCATTTCCTTCTCCAGTAGAGAAGGTCCATCTAGGCAAACACAGTTTTAGTGAATTGCCCAAGATCACACAGCTAGTATAGTTAGGACAAATTTGGACTCAGATTTCCTGACTCCATACCCAATTCTGTATCCACTGAGTCATTTAGCTGCCCCATCCTTTAGCTGTACTTCTATATGAATAATACCCTAAAAATGCTTAGTGATTCTATTGTGTGGGCATTTTCTGTTTGAGTCAAAATTCAATCAGCATTAATTAACTATAATGTGATAGATGCTGAGCTATATACAAGCTAAACAAATTTACAAAAAGTGACACAGTCTTTGACTAAAGGAAATGTGAAGACTTAAGGAAGAGACTATGAAAAGGAGTGTATGAAATTAATTAAATGCCACTATCAGACAATTATCTTGTAGTTTTCTTATTCACTTTTGAGAACTTTTTTCTTCCTTTATTTTTCTAAAAGTACTACTTCTCCCATAGTTTTCTCCTCTCATTTTGTGTTTGCTTTTCTTCAACTTACCTGCCTCATGCTTACAACTATATAAGATTTCTCCACTATTCACTCCTTGCCATGTCTTCTTGGAGTTAAGGCTATAAGCAAATGAACTTCATCAGCTTACCTCCTAGGCAGTTTTTCTCAGGAGAGTAGGGAGTGAGATTTTTTTTTTTGAGGCTTCAGAACACAGCACTTCAGATTGATCCCAAATTTCTTGCTTATCCAAGGCAATGAAGGATGGTGAATAGGAACAGGCAAGTAAGCATTCAGTAAAGAAAAAAATGTAATGAAGAATTCTAGTTTTTAGTGTAAATTCCATTGCTTTGAGAGTAGGCATTGATGGTGGTGGTAGTCATATGGTATAGCTCAATCTACTTGTTTTAGGGCAAGCATACAAGAAAAAGGAGTGTTCCATTCCCCAAAGAGGCAAAAACAGGAAGTATATTATAAGGTATGAAGGTGGTGATGATGATGATGCAGGTCTTGAGAGAAGGACATGATTGTTGGAAAGTGGCATCAAATATAGCAGAGATAGAGGACAGTAGGATTATTGTTGAAAGGAAGCATGTCAATATCCCATTCTACCCCCTAGATTTTGACATCCTGGAACAAAATCTTTGTTTACTGTGCCCCAGTTATGTTTATGGTAAAATATCAGCAAACACACAAAAAAACTTTGATGTGGCTGTAGCCCCAGTGTTTTCCTGTGGATAAGAGACCCATCACCCTCACTAAGGCAAACAGAACACTTTCAACTATACCTTCCGAGTTTTGTGAGGGTTCCTCATTCTGGATGATTTTTTAATATCCACTTCGGTTGTGTTTACACAACCAGGCTAGAAATGGAAAATAGAAAAAAATAGCTTCTTGAGAAAAGACTTGTTCATCAGTGCATTTCTTTGCATATTAATGACAGCAGTAGGAAACATTGTGCATACACAGTGACAAGGAAAAACACTGGTACTTCTCCCTATATTGCCTTAGCAGCCTCTAGCAGCCAGAGTCATTGTTAAAGGAAAAGTATTACTTCTAAATTTTAAAACTTCCAATTACCACACAAAATATAATGCTCAGAAAAACAGACTCAGGTTTAGGATGTGATGCAAGAAATTATACTGATAATTTCTCACCTAGTAAGCTCAGGGTGAGAATCTACTTAATCCTCCAATGGAATAATGCCTTCCTGATCCTGTTTTTCTTGGAGTGTTAAGTATTTCCTTGGTCATGGTATCACCATCATCAACATCATCATCATCATCATCATCATACTACTACTACTTGATTTATCCATGTTGAAAAAATAAAATGATAATCAGTCTGACTGACTCCAATTCAGAATGTATTTTAACAGTGGTTACAAATTCAGGAATTGGGGAGCCCATGATGAAATCATTTGTTCCTAGGAGACAGAATGTGTGTGGCCAGTGGAATCTCTAGCTACAGAGAAGGACTATAGAGAAAGAAACTAACATTCACATAGTTCTATATACATAGAAGTTCACAATTCTCACCTGGCCCTTATTTTCCCCTGATATGTCATTCTACTATAGGAATGGGTGGGAAAGAGGAGAACATGAGTAGTCAACAGTCACTCCTTGTAAAAATTTTCTCCAATCTTTAAGATTCTTAGCCTTTTTAATCAATAATCATGATACTACTAGAGTTGCACAGCAAGTAGTGGCAAAATCAATCAGATATAGTGGCAAAATTAATCAGATTCATGATTAATGAGTGTTTTTGCCTCTTTTTTTTGGCAATGTTCCCAGTTTGTGAACAGAGAAAGATTGCATCAGGCAAGACTATCAAGTTTTACTTTTCTTTCTTTTTATCTAATTTGTAAAAGAGGAATAGGAAAAGGAGTATTTTTAGGTTCATCAAATCTCAGTCAGAAAGGATCTTCTCAATCAATCATAATTTAAAAGCAATAGAAAGATATTACTGACACAAGGTTTGCTTTTCCTTTAGAATTTCTGCTTTGCTGTTTAATCAAAAAGGCACAGTAGAAAAAAAGGTCAAGCAGGATCAAATAATTAAAGTTTTGTGTTTCCCTGAAAGCTTGATGGTGCATTATTAACTTGGTATCCCAACATAGAAAAGGTGAGGAAAGACCTTTAGTTTTAGGAGTGAGTATACTGAAACACAGTTGAACTGGTTAAAGAAGATACCCTCTCCCAGAGACAAGCAACTAAGAATGCAAGTATATTTCTTTAAAAGAAACTTTTATTGCTTTGTTTAGTTCATTTGTAAAATGGGGGTAATAATAGCTTCTTCACAGAGTTGTGAGGGTCAAGTGAGATAATGTATGTAAAATGCTTTGTCAATTTTAGACATATAAATGTTAGAAGTTAACATTGTTATTATTAATTATTTAGTGAAAAATGAAAATTTGAATGGTTTTTAATATATAAATATCTCATGCCTAAAATATCATGAATGCTTTCATCAAGAAGAAAATACTTCAACCAGTTTTCAGATGAAGAAATCAAAGTTATCTATATTCACATAAAAATGTTCTAAGTCACTATTGATTAGAGAAATGCAAATTAAAATAATTTTAAGAAATCACTTCACACCTATCAGATTGGCTACTATGACAAAAAAAAGATAAAGATTGGAGGGGATGTGGAAAAACTCTCATGCACTATTGGTGGAATTGTAAACTGATCCAATTATTCTGAAGAATAATTTGGAACTATGCTCAAATTGCTATACAGCTCTATATACCCTTTGACCCAGCAATATCGCTACTAAGTCTGTATCCCAAAGATACCAAAGAAGCAGAAAAGAACCCATTGGTACTAAAATATTTCTAGCAGCTCTTATTGTGGTGGGAAAAAAAATAGAAACTGAGGAGATATCCATAAATTGGGGAATAGTTGAATAAGTTATGGTATACCATTATGATGTGACTTATAGTACTTATGGTACTTATGGTACTTATAAGAAGTAACACAGGATATTTACAGAAAAACCTGGAAAGATTTACATGAATTGATGCAAAATGGAATGTGTAGAACCACAACAGTATACACAATAATAGCACTATTATATGATAATCAACTGTGAATGACTTAACAATACAATAACAATCTTCTTAGCAATACAATTATCTAAAACAATTCCAAAGGACTCATGATGAAAAATGCTATTCATATTCAGAGGAAAAAATACTATTTTTAACTTTATTTGTTTTCATTGTTAGTTTTTCTTTTGGTCTGTTCTTTCAAAAAAAACTAACATGAAAATATGTTATACATGACTATACATATATAATCTACATCAAATCATTTACCATCTTAAGGATGGGGGAACATGAAGGAGGGGGAGGGGAAAAATTAGAACTCAAAAGTTTTAAAAAGTGAATGTTAAAAATTGTCTTAGGGGTGACTAGGTGGTGCAGTGGATAGAACGCCAGTCCTGGAGTCAGAAGTACCTGAGTTCAAATCTGGCCTCAGACACTTAATAAATTACCTAGCTGTGTGACCTTGGGCAAGCCACTTAACCCCATTGCCTTGCAAAAACCTAAAAAAAAAACAAAGACAAAAAATTGTTTTTACCTGTAATTGGAGAAAAATCAAATACTATTTTTAAAAAGAAGAGATACCATTCTTCCCTTTTTTGAAGAGTTGAAGAGTTATTGTGTAAATAGAACATTTCATATACTGTCAGATTCAATTAATATGTTTTAAATATGTTTTAATAAGATTTTGTTTTCTTTATTCTTTATTGCAAGGAATCTCTTTCTGGATGGAAGAGGAGAGGAATATATTTAGGGGGAAATGGTGCAGTAAAAAGATAGATATCAATAATTTTTAAAAGAATTAAAAATTACTAGTAGTGATAAGCACCAGGAAACCATCAGAAAAATTAAACTTAATATACCTTAACAGATGGGAAATGTGGGAGTTATTAATAAATCAGTAGTGTCTAATAAAAGCATTAGCTTGTTATAGCAAATACCAATTAAGAGAATGGATACAGATGAAAAGAAACTATGGATTGAAATTAAAACTGACCCAATCTGACCTATTTAAATAAGTCATTTCTGTGAAAAAATGGGAAATGAATCAAAGAACAGATATGATCATCCCCTTCAGAAATTTAATCAATATGAACTAAATCACTATGGTGTCATGTGGAAGAGTTTGGAAACTACTTTAACCAAAAACTTAATCTCCAAATTATAGATTAGTGAGTTAAACTTTGATATCTGATCAAATGTTATAGCTTATTATTAAAGGGATGGATATCTAAAAAACTAAACAGTGATCACAAAAGTGTTAACATGCCAAAATGATTTTAAAAAGTTTCTTTTAACAGGGTACTAAGCTAATTGGGGTGGAGTGATGTATATAGAATTCCTAGATTTAAGCAATGCTTTTGACAGTCTTTAAAGCTATTCTTCTGAGAAACATAGATTCAAAATAGTAGTATAATGTATATATATATATATATATATATAATGTATATATGTATATAAATTTGCTTTATTATCTGAAATACTAAACATGAATAGTAATAATTAATATTTCAATATCAACATGGAAGAAGAAAATCAGAGTATACTTCAGGGATGTGTGCTTGGTCATGTATGCCATAACATTTTTATTAGTTATCTGAATAAAAGTATAGATGACTTCCACATCAAATTTCCAGCTGACTCAGAGCTGGGAGATATAAGTGATGTCCCAGATGATAGTCTGGCTGACTAGATCACTGGATTTAATCTAATAATATGAAATTTAAGAGCAACAAATAAAATTGTATGCCCTTTACTTGGGTTTACATCCATAACTTTACAAGTATAGACAGAGGAAGGATTTGTTTGTCTGAGAATTATATGAGTTTATTCTAATGCAAGCTCAACTTGCATCAACAATGTGATATGACACCTAAAAAAACTAATATGATTTTAGGGTACATCAAAATATGCATGATTTCAAGGACTAGTGAGGCAATGCTCTGACTCGGTCAAGTCATTTTTGGAGTATTTTGTTCAAGTCTGGAAATTACATCTCAGAAGGGACATTGAGCTGACTTTTTAAAAAATTTTTACTAAAAGCAATGGGGTTAAGTGACTTGCCCAGTGTCACAGAGCTAGGTAATTATCAAGTGTCTGAGGTCGGATTTGAACTCAGGTCTTCCTGTCTCCAGGGCTGGTGCTCTTTCCACTACACCACCTGGCTGCCCCTTAGAAGGGACAATGAGAAGCAGAAAAGTTTCCAGAGGAATGTATTAGTAGGCATTAGTCCTGGAACTTATGCCATAGGAAAACTGATTAGAAGGAACTGAGGATATTTAACCAAAAGAAGAGAAGACCAATGGGGCAAATGATAACTGTTTCCACCCATTTAAAAAGCAATTAAATGAATGAAGGAGTTGAATTATTCCTCCTGGCCCTAAACTGAAGACCTGAGAATGATGGTTAGAAGTTGCAAAGAAGTTGGCAAGAAGCACTGATGCATAAATGGAAAGAGTATCTATATTGATAATATCATAAGTCCATTGAAATATGAAAGCATTAGAGGTTCAATAAAATATGAAAAAATTAGCTCCACTGAAAGAGTGGTATGGTGGAAAGAGTAATGAACTACAGTCAGGATACATGGTCTAGTGGGATGGAAGAGTGTGTAAGAACACTTGTATTCAAGGCAGCAAAATCTGAGTTCAAAACCAACCTCAGAAACTTAGTATCTGTATGATTCTGGGCAAGTGACTTAACCTTTATTGGTCTCAGTTTCCTCAACTGTAACAAGCAGGTAATTATAGTGCTTACCTCCCAGGATCTAATGAGATAACTGTAAAACATTTAGCATGGTTCCCTGAAACATAGTAGGTACTTCATAAATACTTGCTCCCTTCCTTTTTCTGCCTCCTCCCAATTTCTGCCTCTAATCAAATATAGCAACTGAATGTGTCCTTCAGTCTTTCTGGACCTTCATTTATCTTTATAATGAAGGATTAGCCATAGGTTATTTAATGCCTCTATTTCTTTTAACATTCATTGATTCTGGGGCAGCTAGGTGGCGCAGTGGATAAAGCATCGGCCCTGGAGTCAGGAGTACCTGGGTTCAAATCCGGTCTCAGACACTTAATAATTACCTAGCTTTGTGGCCTTGGGCAAGCCACTTTGCCTTGCAAAAACCTAAAAAACAAACAAACAAAAAACATTCATTGATTCTAAAATCATAACCAAAGTATCCTTTCACCAGGTAGAGGAAGTCATTGTTCAGCTCTAGGAATTCCATTATAGCCCATCTGGCAAATGGTCTTTTAATTTCATATTAAAGATTTCAAATATTGAGATATTAACTGCCTTTTGAATCAGTCCTTTATGAAGGGAAAATAATTTAGAATAAGTATCCCTTCCAATTCTTCTTAATACTTAATGTTTACTGATTGTTTATTTTTAAAGTCAACCTTCTCTCTACCCATATTATGTTTAAAGTCATGCACTGGGATTTGTGCCTCTTAAGGCTTCTGGTATTAATTGTCAGAAATCAGGTCCTTTGCTCAAATAAACCTGTGATCTGTTTTTGATACAAACTTCTTATAGTCCACATCAGGTTCCTAACATTGACATTAATTTTATCCTCAGAAAGAGGAGGAGGAAGAGGAGAAGGAGGAGGAAAAAGGAAGAGGAGGAAAAAGAGGAGGAAAGAAGAGGAAAAGAAGAAAGAGTAAAAGAAAGAAAAGGAGGAGGAAAAGCAGAAGAAAAATAAGGAGAAGGAAAAGGAGAAGAAAGAAAATGAGGAAGAGGAAGAGGAAAAGGAGAAGGAAAAGGAGGAGAAAGAAAAGGCGGGGGAGGAAAAGGAGAAGGAAGATAAGGGGGAGAGGAAGAAAGAAAAGTTTTTATATACCAAAGACTATATAATACCTACAACAACTGGCACCAAATCCTTGCCAAAAAATAATCTATGACATATTAAATATCTGTTCCCAAACAGACACAAATGTCTAGTGGACATTCAATAAATACTTGTTGATTAATTGAAATACCAACATCCACTTGGTAAAACAAAGTGTAATGTGAATAAAGATTAAAAGCGAATAGTGAAATATATCTAGGAATTCAAAAACATCTACTATCTGTGTTCTCTCTAGCTATGTTGGAGCAGTATCAAAATCCTATTCATAATATTATGTATCTTAATCTAATACAAGGCCCTCTTCAACTCTATCTGAGAGGTTTTGATTCTAAAATTACCATAAGGATTTCATTATAAGATAGTAATTCCATGAGTCTCCAGATTAATTATTAATGATGTACATGACCAGAAGGTAGAATTCATAGGTTCCATGATTGACATTGTATTTAAAAAGAAAAAAATCCTTTTAGTTGCTTTAGATATTAGTCATTAATTTTAGTTCAACACTTTTTTGTTTCATTTTGTGGAAGTGGGTTGGAGAAACACTTAAAGGATAATCATTAAATGAATTTGCCACTTGGAAATAATAAATTTTTTTCAGAGTAAGTTTTCAGTCTGCATGGAATTTATTCTCATTATGAAGCTATTGAGCAGTAATGTGACAGAGAACTGGGAGAGTTTAGAATTCCTATGTTCTATTCCATTCTCTGGACACATTTCCTATGGAATCCTGACAAATCATTTAAATTTTCAGTGCTCTAGATCTGCACTTGTAGAGTGAAGTTGTGTTTATTTATTTATTGTTTTTATTTTGCAAGGCAATAGGGTTGAAAGTCACACAACTAAGTCATTATTAAGTATCTGAGGTTGGATTTGAACTCAGGACATCCTTAGTCCAGGACTAGCTCTCTGAATCACCTAGCAGCCACATGTTTATTTATTTATTTTTAACCAGGAGAACCCTTTTGCAATTAAATCATGTTTCTAGTGACCCTTTGCTCCATTTATTTGGGGAAGCCTATGCATACTTGTTTCTTCAGTATATCTTAAATTATTTATCACCATCATAACTTCATGCCTCCTCATGTTGCTACTTGCCCACCATTGATTTCTCCTAGGATTTGGATTAGACTGGGGATCATCAGTTCTTTTGCAGAAGTATGGACTTCATTTTCCTGAGGGATTTACCTTTCTTTCACTCACATGATTAGACCCAACCATGATGGATTGCATAAAGGGTACTTGTGACACAGTGAAGATGAATACCAATGTACAGATGTGAAGTTGGGGTTCTAAGTCTTCTGACACCATAAATGAGTTCTATCCAGGTGACCTTCTCAATAGCTGTCACATTTTCTAGAGTTAAACCCAAACTAGAAGCTACTTTATATAACACACTCTCCATGAATCTGTTGCCTGTTCAGAGAACCAATTCTTATCTTAGAGCAGTATATGAATTAGATGGAGTTTTTTACTTTATTCCATTCATCCTTTTTTTAAGTTGTCTTCTTGTACAAAATGAATAATATGGCAAGAAACTATATTTAAACCCTGCCCTTGACCT
Organism: Macrotis lagotis; assembly: GCF_037893015.1. Taxonomy (NCBI): domain Eukaryota; kingdom Metazoa; phylum Chordata; class Mammalia; order Peramelemorphia; family Peramelidae; genus Macrotis; species Macrotis lagotis. The sequence continues at coordinate 140,399,004 of NC_133659.1, read as the reverse complement.
TTAATACTTATTCAATATTGGGAAAATCCCTTAAGACCCTCTATACTCATGTGGAGAAGAATGGAATAATAATATTTATAGTACTTATATCACAAAGTTTTTATGAGTTTCCAATCCAATAAAAAATCTTGAAATCTTTGTAAGTCTTTATAAATTTTAGTATAGGAACTGTATTACCTTATTTCTGTGAACTGTACTCTTATTATGATAGTTGACATGAAGATCTAATGGCCTAAGTCAACAATGATTATCTTTTTTCAGCTATATTACTGACTGAGTGAATTTCCAAATATTTGTTGTCTATTTACTGTCATTAGTCAAAGTTTGCCTTGACTCATAATATCTTTATATATCTTCAGGTCTAAAATTGTTGTGAAGGAAAAAATGACTCCATGAAAGCTGAATCATTCTTGACTAGTATTCCACTTAGTATGAAAACTAAAGTGTTTCAGGAGATGAGAGCCAAATGTCTGGAAATTTGTCCATACATTAGGGTAAACATCTTTTAAGGAAATTTTATTTGTATTTGTATTTTAAAAGTGCTGCTTCAAAACTCTAGAACTTTAAGAGGAAGACATAGTTTAGGAAGGATGATGATATATAAGGAGGATTACCATGACATTCAGGGGAACGAAAATTGTATCATGTAGAGACCAAATGAAAGATCTGGGCTGTCTAGTTAAGCAAAGAGAAAATTTTGAAGACATGTGAAAGTGGTTTTAAATGATTTGAAATGCTGGTGTATTAAAGGGACATTGGAGTTATTCAGGGAACAGAATTAGGAACAATGAGTAGAAGTGGCAGAGTGGCAAACTAGGCACAAAGTAAATGGTTTGTCATGGTAGTGTGGTATGTTGAACACAGTAAACCCTGATTCACATGCTCAGTGAAGCCTTATTTTTGTGGTGGCTAATTGGAAATTAAGAGGAAGTCACTCAATTGGGGAATGGCTAAACAGGCTATGGTATATAATTGTGATGGAATATTATTGTGCTATAAGATATGACATACAGGATAATTTCAGGAAAAACTAGTACTGATGCGAAGTGAATTGAGCAGAACCAGGAAAACACTGTACACAGTATTATATGATGAACTGTGAATGACTTAGTCATTCTCAGCTATACAATGATCCAACACAAAGCCATGATGAAACATGGTATCTCAGAAAAAGAACTAATATTGACTAAATACAGACTGAAGCATGCCATTTTTCACTTTATCCCATTCATTCATTTTTTTTTAAGTCAAGTCTTGTACAAAATGACTATTAGGGAAAGGTTTTACATGACTGCACATAAATAAACTTTATCAAATCACTTACATCTTGGGAGGGGAGGAGGTGGGTGATGGAGAGAGAGGAAAATAATTTGGAACTCAATTTTTTAAAAAAGTCTAAAAATTGTTTTAACATATAAATGGAAGAAATTAAAATATATCAAAAAAGAAAATTAAAAAAGAATTTTCAAAATTGAAGTAAAAAATAGAATAAAAAAAAGACAAAGGCTGTCTTCTGAGCTTCTAGGTAATTGATTGATAGAGGATAATAACTCTTCTTAAAGGAGTCATTCCTTCTATTGCTCATAAAAGTGAGATTTGAACTGGTATGAGGTTCTCCGCCCCCTCCATTTACTCAGATTCACTTTCTAGAACTCCTAGTTGACTTTTTCTCTGGTGCCTTGATCCAAGCTATGGGTAGGACTGTGTGTATAGACTTCACTATCCCAAACTAACTTACAAGCTGTAATAGTTAAGTAACAAGTATATGAAAGTGTGAACATGTGCTAATATACAACCAGAAGGGGGAGCTGAAGGACATGGTTCTGGGAATTCTCATAATAAGAGACTAGAATTTAACTTTCTAACAGAGATGGGAGATTTCCTTGGATGCATTTGCTTTGGAAGGTAATATGTGAGTAATCTTAAATTTGAGTTCAAAACTATCTCTTCTGGAGAAGAAACATAGTAGAATGGAAAGACACTGGATTTGGAGTTAGGAAGGAAAAATCTTCAATTAGAATTGCTTGATAGCCTGGTGATGTGGTCAACCCACTTAACCCCTCTTTGCTTCTGTTGCCCCTGGGTAAAATGAGGGAGTTGGACTTGATCTGTAAGATCACTCCCAACTCTAAATCTATGATGCTGGTAATAGATTTTCTGATGCAGTGTCCTTCTTAGAGAAAGAAGAGGATAGGTCACAGATTTCAAGTAGCCCCTTACTTGAAGAATAAGTTACTTGGTTAATACATGTCTGACAGAAAGGAGATTGCTTGTTTAGCAGCTCTAAAATGTCTTTAACATTGGAATATATTAGAGTTGTATGTTTCTGCAATTATTCTTGAATTCCTATGACTGCTCTCCATTTTTTTCTGTGGTGGATGAAATAAAGCCTTTCCTATATTTTATAGTTAAACTATACTGTGAATTCTTTTTTTTTTTTTTAGGTTTTTGCAAGGCTTATGGGGTTAGGTGGCTTGCCCAAGGCCACACAACTAGGTAATTATTAAGTGTCTGAGGTCAGATTTGAACTCAGGTACTACTGACTCCCAGGGCTGGTGCTCTCTCTATCCACTGTGCCATCTGGCCACCCCTATTCAGTGAATTCTTATATGGAAGATAGGGACCCTGTCACTACATTTTGGAAAAGCTAAATACAGTATATCTTAGTTTTATTTGAAAGATTTTTCTGAGGGGCAATAACCAAAGGAAAAAACTGATCATTTTGAGATCTGGTCCCCAGAAATAATAAACCCAATGCTGAGGTTTTTTAGTGAGGGTCGGGTTATGGGTTAATAAAAACAACAGCTAGTTTTTAATGCAAATAATATATTTAGGTTTGTAAAGCACTGTATACATTTTATCCTAGTTACAATCCTGAGAGACGGATGCTGTTATTATACCATTTTACAGAGGAGGAAAGTGAGGCACGCAATTGTTAAGTGACTTATTCAGAGTGACACAAGGAGTAAGTGCAATAGTCAGATTTGAACATAGATCTTTGAGACTCTAGGTTCAGAGCTCTGTATACTGCCCCATTAATTGCCTTTTATGGCAATATAAGGAAATAATAAGGGGGCACTTGACTTCATTGATCAATATCTTTGACCTGGACTATATAAAAGAATCTGTCAAAGTTAAAGAATTAGCAGATGAAATAACTGCCACTGCCAATGTGTTTTGGAGTCTTAATCAAGTCTTATCTCAAATATTCAGACAAGTATCTTTGGGACAATGGACAAATTATTTAACTCCTCATGATTAGACTTTCAACATTTGTAAGTTGGAGGATAATACTACTTATACTACATCCCTCTTGATGCCAATATGAGGAAAGCAATAAATATATCATCACTACTATACAAATGTGGGGGAGTGTTGATAAGGCTGATATGGGGCACTATTTCTACTTAGACATCTTAGTGGGAATGTACTTATTGTTCATCCTATAATGAATAATGCTTAGCATTAGTATGAAGCTTGCTTCATTTTGTTTCAATTTTATTTTTCAAATACTAATGAAATGGGTTATGAGCAAATTTAAATGAGATATTAGTACATAGTATATGCTAATTTTCCTCTAGTTCACACTGTGAAATCAGAGGCATATCTCTGGAGCAAAGGAATAATTCCTACTTCATTAAAAGTACTATTATAATACCTAAGTATGTAGCACATTTAAAAAATAACAGATTTGAAGAGAAATGGATAATTTTATTAGAAATATAAATCATATTATTCAAAAAAGGCAATAATGTGCAAAAGAGCTAAGATGTTTTTCATGCTTATCATAGATGCTTTAAGTTATTAAGGGGAAAATAACAAATTAAACAGAACTCAATGATTCTGATGAATCGAATCTGAAAACTTATTACTTCTGTCATGCCTCTCTCTCCAATAGGTTATAGCAGGCAATGAGTTCTATCTGTTTGTTCAGTACTATTTCCTAGGACTTAGGGAGTAACTGGTTTGGTTTTTGTTGTTTATTTAAAATTGAGTAGGATGGAAAGAGGACAACGTGGAGATACATAATACAGACAATATATAAATTAATTGAAAATACAAAGAAGATTCTTTTTTGGGGGGGGGTTGCAAGGCAATGGGGTTAAATGACTTGCCCAAGGCCACACAGCTAGGTAATTATTGTGTTTGAACTCACTTACTCCTGACTCCAGCACTGGTGCGCCACCTAGCCACCTGACAAAGAAGATTCTTAATGAATACATCAAGATAGGGCATGATTTGCCTTCTTTGTTGGTAGTCAGTGTTTTTTATTTTATGTCTTGAAGTGAAAGATTGGGGGGACAGCTAGGTGGTACAGTGAATAGGTCTATAGGTGAGAAGACTTGAGAGTTCACATCCAGCCTCAGACTCTTATTAGCTGTGCGAGAACCTGGCAAGTCATTTAAGCTGTTTGTCTCACTTTCTTTCTCCATGAAATGGGAATAAGAATAGTTCCTATCTCCCAAGGTTGTTATGAGAACCAAATGAGATAATAATCGTGAAGACCATTTACTATATAGCAAATAGTGCCATATAAATGGCAGCTAATTTCATTTATACAAAAGTAAAATTAGTGTTGGTACATAGAGCAGTAGTTGATAGATATGATTTTGGTCATTCCATACTGCCCTTACCTCCTCCTTTCAATCAGAATTATTCACAAACAATCCCAGGAAGAATAGTATTAGGCAAACAATAATGAAACAATATAGCAGGAGCCTAGGTTAATTTTGTATAACATACAAATGGAAATAGCTAATGTGGGAATTTGTTTTACTTGACTATAGATATTTGTTATAAGAATTTTTTTTCTTTCTTTTTCTATATGTGTGTGTAGGTTGGTGGGGAAGGAAAATTAAATTTTTGTTTATTGAAAAGCATTTTAAATAAAAATAGATTTTAAAAAAATAGATTCCAAATAGATTTGGAAAACTTACCACAGCTTGTTAGAGTCCCCAGATTATTGGGAGTCACCATAATAGTGCATTATCAGAATGTACAATTAAAATACAAGTATTATATATATCATATATTACCCATGTGATATATGATATGCTTTTCTATAATTTTCTATAATTACAGATATACAATGACTAAGGTACCAAATACCATCTAAGCTATTCGGCTTAAATACTATTGTCATTTATTTTCTTTTCACCCTACCCAGCTATCAAACTGTCATATCAAACTAGAATCTTAGTATTTTCAAAACTTCTATACCAAAAGACTATATAATTACAATTTTAAAAAACAGCCACTGTATCATGTCATCATGGAAAGAGTATTTAATGGGAATTAAGATACTTGAGTGCTAGTCCTACCTCTGACACTTATTGTCTATATCCTTGGGTGAATTCCTTAGCTACTCTGTGTCTCAGTGATTTTCCAGATCCCAATGCTGTTATGTAATTCAGAACTCTGGATATTATCATCTACCTGATAGTGTATCTTAAGAAGTTTGGGTTTTGTCATCCTCTCTCTAAGGGTCAGGACTTTTCATCTCTTCAATATCTGAGTCCTTCCCTATGTGCTTTTTCTATTGAAAAGTTCCTTCAAGGCAGAGACTGTGATGTTTGTCTATTTGTATCTTTGGTGCTTAGCATAATGCTTGCCACATTGTAAGAAAGTAATTAAGTGCTTTTCTATTCTATTGCATTTCCAAAATGAAGGGTGAGACTTTTACCTTGAATATTCAAGGATAACTTTTCTTTTCACTGTATAGCTCTTCTAACTATTACATATCAATTAAAATATGTAATCTATTCAGAGACAAAAAAAGGCAAAAAATAAATGCTAAGAAGACTCATTTACCCTCAGGAATGCTCATGGAGATACAGTATATCATCTCTGTCAAAATATTTTTCCATCAAGAGAGAAAGAGATGAGTAATAAGAATAAATGCTATTGCCTGTCATGACATGAAGAGAAGATTCAGGTTTGGATTAATAGTTTTTTTTAAGACAGCTATCTGAAATGCCAGAGATCAAAAGACCAAAAATTCTTCGCAGAAAGGAGAGTAAATATAAATGTGGCCCATAATGGGCAATTATAGAAAAAAAGATGAATTAGCCTTGTTGACTATGGCATAATTTCTGCAAGTCCACTGTGCTTCAAGCAATACTACCATTCCTAGTAAGAATTCAATCCTTTCTAGTAATCATTCAATCACCTTATTACTCTAATACCATTCTCTTTGACTCCAAAAACCATTTTCAAAGGTTTCATGAAACTGTCAACATCCAATGTTAATAAAATCCATAGCACAGGAAGAGAACTGACACATTTCAAGTGAAATATCCACTAATAATGATATTGTCCAAGTCCTGAGAGTGCATTACAAATGTAAATTGAGCAAGTTCAAAGACAAAAGCTCATGATTCAAAGATTCAAAGAATGCAGGCTTAGTCCTGGAAGTTTCTTGGTCAAATTCATGCTTGTGCCTCTTATACAATGCAGTGGGCTCATGACTTTGTGGTAGGTTTTCTAACTATCTACAATGTACAAAAATATCTTTCAGTCATGGTGATACTAGCTCTGTAAAGAGATTTTTAGATACTTTAGGACTTCGTTCAAATCTGTAAAACAGAAAAAGCCAATTTTTCAAACTTCTTTCTATAAAGAGAAGGTCCTAGTTTATAACTCTTGATGTGCTTTGATCATACAAAAATAATTGATATTATCAATGATGACCCTCAGGCAATACAAGGTATTGAAGCGCCCTGCAAATTATCAAAGGATAATTACATGATGTTTGGCATAGCTCTTTTGCTAAATATTTTTCATTGTTCTCAAATTATTTGAAAATTAGAGATTTAAATATAGTGTGTATATATATATATATATATACACACAAATGGAAGTTATATATATATATATGTATGTATATACATTATATCATACATACCTCCAGTTACCAACATATACACATATATAATATATGATCAACTTCAAATAATATAAATTTTAAATAAATAATGTACCTATATTATGCACATATATATAGCACATCATACTATGCATGCATTATGTAGGCATGTATATATGCTATGTATATTCATATGTATTTAGTTATATGTACATATATTCATACACATATATGTATATCTTCCTTGTTACAAGGCTATCTAAATAGTAAGACTATCTCAACTATGTCACATAACAGAGGTTTTATTTATGGAATTATACCCAATGACTTCTAAATAATTTTATTCACAATGGTTGTTTAATGAATGAATATATGAACTTTTATTGCATTAACTCAGACCATTCTGATGTCTCAGCTACTTTCTGGTTATTTCCATGCTAGATTGTCTACTCCTCAGTCACTATTTGTCTTCTACTTCCCTGACTGAAGGTCCCACCCTGTGACCCTGGGTTCTGATATGTGAATATTTCACGCATCTTGTCCCATCTCCATGCTACTTCCCAGACATCTGCCTGCATACTTCTTGCTTCAGACTCTGATGCCAATACTCAAATCACAAATATTCCTGGTAAGGACAGGTCAATCAATTGCCCTAGGACTCCAATCATCATTATCTGTTTTCCTTTTCCTATTTATTGCCCTCATATCCAAATTTTGTCCATTACTTGCCTGTATGTGTTATCTTCCTATATTAAAAATGCATATTTCTTGGGGGCAAGGCCTGTTCTAATTGTTTGCATGTACATCCCCAGAGCTTAGCATGGTTTCTGATGCATATTAATTGCTTATTAAATTATTTTCATTCATTCATCTTTTTTGGGTTTCTGGAATACCAAAAATATTTGATATTTCTGAAGATAGCAATAAATTTGGGTACAGAAGAGTTAGCTCTGATCAAGATCAGGAATCTTTTGATTATATTAGATGTTGCTTTTCAGTGGTTCAGTTGTGTCTGACTTTTTGTGACCATGTGTCCATAGGGTTTTTCTTGGCAAAGATACTGGAATGTTTTATCATTTCCTTCTCCAGTAGTTAAGGCAAATAAAAGTTGAGACTTGAATTTGAACTCAGGTCTTCCTAACTCCCAGCCCAACATCTATCCGCCTATCTAACCACTTCTTTTCATATTGGAAACCTTCCCCCTATATTTTTCCTTCTTATTCCACTTATTGGAATCCTTACCCATTCTTTAGGGTTTAGACCTAGTCCTATTATCTTGACTCCTATAGAACTCTTGTTTCATATTTTAGCGGCTAAATGACAGTCTCCTATTATTCATCATCATTTCATATGCATTAGCCTTATCTCAACATGTAACCCTTTGAGGTCAGGGGCCCTGTCTTAGACTTCTGTAGTCTCCATGGCAATGAAGAACACTTAATAAATTTAAATGGACATGCATTTATATTTAATTCTTATTGGCAGACTATTATGTGCAATTCTTACAAGTATACAAATTTAAAAAGACTACTATAATAGAATTGCTAAAGCTGTATTGTGTACAACTCTCAGACTCTACAATCATAATTATATAATGGTAACAAAACACCTTATATTTGTGTATGTTTCAAATATTTTTGATTACACACACAAAATTATGTTAACATATACACACATAATGCACACATGTACACATGTACACATGCACCGATGTATGTATATGACATAGATGGAAAAGTCACATCTACTCAAAATCACATGATGAGATGAAATCCAGAGTGGCACAACTAGAGTGTTTGATGTTTCTTAACAGTGAATGCCAGATTTTTACCAATCACTTATAGTTCCCTGTAGATAGACAAGAGATGAAAGAGAGAGAGAAAGAGAGACGGAGAATCAGAGAGAGACAGAGAGAGAGAGAGTGCATAAACACTAGGGGAAGTAGAAAGGAGAAAGGGAAAAAATAATTTTCAGTTAATCAATAAACATTTATCAAGTGTCTAAAATGTGTTAAATGCTGAAGATACAAAGAAACACAAAACATATTTCCTGCCCTTGAGCAATTCACAACTGAATTGAGCAGTATGAAAATAGTCACAAACAAGTAAGATAATATACAGGATAAAATGGAAATAATCAACAGTGAGAAGGCACTAGCATTAAGGGTCTGTGTGTGTGTGTGTGTGTGTGTGTGTGTGTGTGTGTGTGTGTGTGGACAGGGACAGAAAGAGAGAGTTTGCTTTCAGTGCTCTACACTACCCTTCCCTACCTCTACTCTCTCACCCCAACCCCACCTTTACCAAATAAGGAATTAACTTTTGATTGAGTTTTTTTTAGACTAGTGAAAGGAATGTGTCAAAATCAATAGCATTAAACATTCTTTTTAGTAAAGTTCCTATCATAGAGATTAGCAGGAAATTTACTTTTATATAATGCCAACCCATTAATTCTGATTGTCTGGCATGCATGGTTATTTTCCTAAAGACAGCTTTCACTTGCCCTACCCCAATTCTGCAAAATGAAAATTTTAATGGTGATATTTGATAAAGTGCTACATTAGTGGCTTTGTTTGAAGGCAATTTCTATTTCTATGGTCTCTTGGGGTATATTTCTGGTAAATTTTTAAAAAGCTGCTATTCTCTCCTACACATTGGCAATGGCCTAAGAGAATAGAAATGATGCACAGAGTATGCTGACATTTTGAAAATTGGCTTAAGTAAAATAGTATAAAAATATATTGTTGAATGTTTTCAGCCTAAAACCTAGATATTTGCTACTTAAAAACACCCTAGGGCTTCAGAAGATCATAAAAGGACTCTGAAAAATCTCTAGGAAGAATTTTGTTAAAAGTTTAATTTATATCATTATTTTTGTTTTTAAAAACTATTTTCAGATATTTCCTAGTCATTGAAGTCAATCATTAAAGTTAAACATAGATCACCTTATAGAATAGATTATAGACAAATTACCAAACAACACAGTATGCTTGTCAAAACTCCATAGAAATGTTAGATTAAGGTCAAACTCCATAGAAAAGTTAGTTTGAACACTATGTACTACTGGTAATGTTTAGAATTGGCTAATAGCACAGACTTCTGAACCTAAACATCATTTTTATTGGCAGAAAAATCAAGAAAAAAAAATTTGTTGTTAAGTTATCAAAAATGGTTGGATAGAAGTCATCTCACCTTTTTCCTGCACCTGTGGAACATGCTTTATCATAAATTACCAATAAAAGACATGGATAATCATGAATCCTGTTCATTAGAATGGGAACATTAATGTCAGATTCAATAAACTTGAACTCCTTCCCTGCTCCCATTTACAATATTAGCCTAATTTTAAAAAAATGGTTTTAGTTATAATAATAATAATAATAATAATAATAATAATAAATGAATGAATGAAGTTTTTTAAGTGCTTGCTATGTGCAAAGAACTGTGCTTAAAGCACTAGTGATAAAAACAGAAAAAATAGAATAGTTCCTGATCTAAAGGAATTTACATTCTGAAAGGTGATAGAACATATACACATATTTATATATACATATCTCTATATATCTCCAAGTCAGATGGAAAGGTTATTTCTTATGGGATATCACCAGAGCAGATGTTAATGACTCTTTTTAAATGCATTTCTACTGAGAGATTCATATCAGGCTCTTATATTGAATCATTTGACAGTACCCAGGATTTATACAAGAAATTTCTGCTTTGAATCTTCAGTTGAACTAGCAGGAATAGTTAGTTGCCAGATTAATCTCCAGCAGGGTTGTTTCCCAGAATGATGACTGTGGTTATTGGGTAAGAAGTATATTTATTCTGAAAACTGCACCTAGTAACAGTAATATTGTGAGGACTAATTGTGAAAAATTTAGCTTCTCTGATCAAAACAATGATCCAAGACAATTCCAAAGGATCTGTGATGAAACATGCTATTCACCTCCAGAGAGAGAGAGAGTTTATAAACTCTGAATACAGACTGAAGAATACATTTTAACTTTATTTTTCTTGCTTTATTTTTATCTGTGTTTTCTTTTGTAACATGGCTAATATGGAAATATATTTTGCATAACTTCACATGTTTAATCTTAAGGAGGGTGGACTAGAAATGATAATTTTGAACTAAAAGATTTTAAAAGCTAAAAGTTTATTTTACATGTAATTGGAAAATATTTAACAAAATAAATAAATATGCACATATATACACATATGCACACACACATATACACATACATATACATGAAGTATTGCTATTCTAAAGGCTCTTGATTCAGGATCTTTGGTAGTCTCCATTGGGGACAGTGATCAAGTTGATGGTGATGGTGATGGTGCTGACTTGTCTGGTACATTCTGCCTCCCATCTCTCACTCAAAATACCCTTTTGTTGGGGTGACTAGGTGGCACAGTGGATAGAGCCCTGGTCTTGGAGTCAGGAGTACATGAGTTCAAATCTGGCCTCATACACTTAATAATTACCTAACCATGTGGCCTTGGGCATGCTACTTAACCCCATTGCCTTGAAAAAAATCTAAAAAAGAAAAGAACCCGATTGTTTCAGCTAGAACTGTCTTGACTGACTTTTGGGTGGTATTGATTGGCAGCTAGGTTCTTCTCTCTGGACTCTTTTTCTATTTGCCTGTTCTTGGCAATTGGTCAGTAGTTGGTGGTAATGAGGAAGGTTTATTGCTTCTACATAATAATTTTACCACTTAAAGATGATTGAATGAACATAATTGATAATTTGAGGGACACCTTAGAGAATATATTATCTACCATTGTTTTTCAGATGATCGATTATTGAAGGGAATTAAGAGAGTGACAAAAAAAAATCTTTATACAAAAATATAAAATTCTCCATTCAGGATTAGAATAGGGTGGCTAGGTGGGGCAGTTGGGTGGCTAGGTGGCGCAGTTGGGCAGCTAGGTGGTGCAGTGGATAGAGCATTGGCCTTGGAGTCAGGAGTAGCTGAGTTCAAATCCAACGTCAGACACTTAATAATTACCTAGTCGTGTGGCCTTGGGCGAGCCATTTAACCCCATTGCCTTGAAAAAAAAATTTTTAAAAAAGAATAAAATGTAATGCAGTGTAGTGTTGTTAAAAGTGCTAGAAAGGTTTGATAAAGTAATGAAACAGTGGGAAAAGGAACCAGCAGGACTATTTGAATTCAGTATCTATATGAGAATTTATAAATGAAAACTATAAAATATAATGAACAGCTTGGTGGTACAGTGGAATAAGGAAGATTCATTTTCCTGAGGTCAAATGTGACCTCAGATATTTACTAACTTTGACTTGGGCAATTCACTTAATCCTCTTTGTCTCAGTTTCCTCATCTGTAAAATGAGCTGGAGAAGGAAATGGCAAACCACTTCAGTGTCTCTGCCAAGAAAATTCCACAGGTGGTGACAGAGTCAGAGATGACTGAATAATAACTGAAAATGTAAAAAAATTCAGTGGTTTGCTAGATTATGGTAATGGTGAAGATTAGCGTTACCACTAATATGTGAGAAAGTAAAAAAAAATGTCATCTTTAGCAGCAAACTCTGTCATAGGCAGCATTCAGGCAGCAGGCTTCAATTTCATTCAATAAGTTTCAGGAAATGAAAGAAAAAGATTATATCAAAATAGATTTTTATCCCTATTACTCACAATTCAGTCCATTACATATAAATAAATGAATAAGAGCTAAGGCATGCAAATCCTCCTCTTTATATTTATTTGGTGGATCTATTTGAAGGCCAAGAAAAAGTTTAGAGGCATATGGAGTTCATCTTTAGTGTCCCAGACATCCATTTTCTTGCTCCTTTTTTTGTGATAACCACCTCTTTCTATAAGGTGCCCAGTGAACCTCCTGTTCTTACTGTCATATCAAAGACATATTTGAAATCCTTCACTCAGACTGAAGGGTAGGTGTTTGATAGAGATTAAATTGTTTCATTCTATGAGCAAAAATGTATTTTTGAAGCTTTTTAGGTTAAAGCACTGATCATGGCATGGAATTTTAAGTAATAATAAATGGACTTGGGAAGATGTAGATACATAGCTTTCAGCAAATTCTGTGAATTCATGTTATCTAATATTAATATGATATTGGGGATAATTTTATTATTTTTATTATATCAATATTCATTCTCATCTGTCCATCAAATCACTCCTTGTTGGAATGATTGGAAAAGAAAAGCAAGCAATTTAGCAAAACTAACCAGTACAACAACCACAACTTACCAAATATGCAATATTTCACATCCATACTCCCTCACTGCCATATTGAAGAGTATGAATGGATCAAAGGTTAATCAATAAATTAACTAATATATAGATGTTAGAACTCAGAACAAAGTAATAGTACAGAAAACTTTAGATGAAACATGTCATTCACCTTCTGTCAGAAGTATTTTGGCCTTAAAATAAAAAAAAAAAAACATCAGTATGAAAATTTGCTCAACTATGCATATTTGTGATGAGGTCTTTATTTCTCTTTCTTTAAATAAAATAGATCATTGGGGAAGTTGGAAGAAAATATTGACTTGTAAAAATAAATATATAATTTTATTTTTAAAAAATCATTTATCTCTTTGTTGAATCTTTAATCTGTCCTTAATTGGTTCTTTCCCTACTTCCTTCACAAACCTTTAAAAAGTCTTCACCAGTCTTATTATTCCCTCAAGCTCTGATTGAAAAAAATATTTATACTTATTTTCACTTCAATTCCTCTTACTCTCAACCCTTTGCAATCTGGCTAGCCATCTCATCATTCAACTAAAACTATTCTCTGATAAGTTGTGATGATCGCAATTACCATATCTAATTGCCTTTTTACAGTCCAAATCCTTGATTTATCTGTTCTATTTGATACTGTTTATCCATCCTCTCCTTCTGGTTATTCATTTCTTGTTCAGCTCTTATCTGATGGAAAAACATTTTTTTAAAAATGACAAAGAAATCCTCTGGGTGGTGAATTAAAAGTACAATTAATGTAAATGAATTAAAAGTACAAATAATTAAGGATCATAGCCATCCATTCATTTTTCCATCAAATTCATGTTGAGAAAAAATTAGAAATATATCATTGAATTTAATTTCTTCTCTAATGTATTTTATAATTAATCTGAAAGAATCATTGAGTTGCCAAAAAGAGATTTCCCCAATTAAAATATATTTAATCCCTATCAGAAAAAACTAAGAGTTACATTACATGTAGCTAACTGCTGGCAAAACACCACCCAGCATGGTATGCTCACATCAAGGGAGGTGCTGTGCTTATGAGTGAATCAGAATCGCGGTAGCTCAAAAGAAGTGGGAGGTGCTCAAATTGAGAAACATTTCCATCGCAAATTTTCATCTGGACTATTTGTACCTGACCTGTGGTAGAGCATTTGAAGACAGTATTGATCTGATCAGTCACACTGTACCGAACATAGTGATGACATTTTGGTCCTCTTCAAGAATGGTGGACAACAACCAACTAACAAACAAGCTGTCTCCTTTATATTAATTCACTTGTGGTGGGGGGCAAGAGAAGCTATGAAAAAAGCCACTCCTTTGACCCTAACCAGTTACTGCCACTATTTACTTCTTTTACTAATCATTTCCCTGGCTATGGGGGTCAACTGAAATGACTAGTTTTTAATTCATTTATTCATTCAACTTGCATTTACTTCCTGATGGATTTTCAATCCTATGACTAAATCAAGGACTGGGAAAAATAACACTTTCCTTCTTTTCTTAATCAAATGTTCTCTAGTGGAATTATAAACCTGAGACATTAAAGGAAGGAAAATCACAAATTTTATTAACTTTATGCTTCATAAAGAATCCCTTTCTCTAAGAAAGACACAGAGAGCTTATTTACCCTGAAGTCTACCAACATTTTATCACATTGGCATATTTCAGTCATCTGAGACATGTAGAAATAAGAGAGTAAGAAAACTGTATTTTGGATTTCAATGAACCTTGATATCCATTAATTTTGTCACTACCTTGTTAGTAAAAAGGACAGTGAGAATATTAAATATTAACAAAAGATGAATTTAGGTCATTGAAAAATCACTTCAGACAATATGGCACTATCATAATTTTTGAGCAACAATTTCAGACAAAAATAAAGAAGATACAAGTAAATATAGCAATACAAGTACACAAGCATTCCTATTATATTTGAAGAAACTTCCAGGCCTTGGTGCCAATGAACAAATCACTAAACATATTTCCTACTGGAGGAGAATATTTTCTAACTTGGAAAATGGGACCAGCTTTGGTGACTTATTTTGAAGTTACAAATTCTATTGTCATCAAGCAAGAGACAGCCAAGTTTCATTACTTCATTTCCTAAGAGTTGTCAAAAATAGAAATAGAAAACAACCACAGTGAAGCAAACATCAGGATTTGGGAAGATATTACTCACTCAGATATGCTTTCTGATGTCAATTGTCTAGCCAGTATGAGCCAGAAAAATATAATATGGCTTTGTATCTCCTGAGGTCAATCATAAGAATAATCTGAAAAAAGTATCCCTGATAGTAATACTAATAATTGATGGCAATAATTAAGCTCATTGCTATGCTATACACTCAAACAGATGATCTAGAATGAGTGGGGCAAAGTCTTGCCAAATTTCAATTTATAAGAATCCTTTAAGTAATAGCAAATAGGAGAGCCCATGCTGCTTATGGCAGTTTCTATAAACATGCTGTTGTGGTCTTAGTGGGTTCACATCTGGAATCTCACTTTTTGGAGTCCCTTCAGAGCAACATCAGATCCATAGCCCCGAGACAATATGTTAAGTTGAGACGATTATTTTCACATGTGTATCACACCTTACTCTTACCCAAAACAATTTCACTGACTAAAATAACTGGAATATTAAGGGTACTTGTAAAATAATCTTTAGAGGCTGGAAAAGTGATTCATTCTGAAGCTAAAAAGCATGACATTTGCAGGTGTTTATGTGAGTTTTTTAGATATATAACTGATCACAAATATACATATACATATATATATTATATTCTACATTCAAATTTGGGATTGTCTATTTTTTGTAATGAAGGGAAGGAACAGATGCAAATGTGAGTTTTAAAAGGGTATATAATCACACTACTCAAAAACATCTTTAAAATATTATTTCTGGATTTTATTCATTAATCCTGTGATTTTACTGTGGTGGACGATGCTAGACATTAATGTCAGAAAGGACTTTTCAGATAATCCAGTTCATCTTCCCACTCTATACAGAAATTTCATCTAGAACATCCCTGTCAGAAAATTACTTGTCCAGACTTTGAATAGTTTTGTGCATTATGAGATGGCTACACTGAGGGGGTAAACTATTCCATTTTTGAATAGCTCTAACTTCTGAAATCTGTTAACAATAATAATAATAATAACAATATCAAGCATTCATATAACACTTACACTGTGCTTTATAGTTATCTCATTTAGTCCTCACAACTTTAGGACATAGGTATTATTGATATCCTCATTTTACAGATGAGGAAACTGAGGAATAAAAGGAGTTAAGTGATTTGCCCAAAGTCACATATCTAGTAAGTATCTGAGGTCAAATCTGAACTCAGGTCTTACTTTACATTAGGCCCAGAGCTCTATTCGGTGCACCACTTGGCTATTACGTTTATTAGTTCTAGTATGGTTCTTTAGAGCAACATAGAGTAAGTCTACTCTCTATTTAATAGAGAAGCCCTCCAAATATTATATTATAAATTTCTTCTTTGTTGGTTAGTCATTCTAATTTCCCTCAATTGTGCCAGACATGCCTTGATTTCATGATCCTTCACCAATCTTGTGAGTACCCTTAAGTTTAGCAATGTTTCTCAGAATTCTTGGCCCACAGAAAGCACTTAATAAATCCTTTTCATTCATTCAAGTGTTTATAAAGTAAATATAAGGTTATTTTTAGTAGTGAGGCATTAACAGTTAAGATATCCTGAAATACTTCATGTAGGAGGTAGTGATTGAGCTGAGCTTTGAAAAAGATTTGGTATTTTTTTTGTAATTGTTAATGATAAGTATTTTTATTTCATCTTAATTTTCTGTTATATCACTTCCCTTCCTATCTGTTCTCTTTATAACAAAAACTAAAAAGGAAAGAAAAAGTAAGTTCAGCAAAACCAACAACACATCAGGTTGAGTATGATAAGATAAAGAATATTTTACAAATGTATTTCTCTGCTCTGCAAAGAATGGAGAGAGGAGCATTTTTTTCATTTCTTCTCCAGAACCAAGATTGGTCATTATAATTGCCCAACATTTATAAAGCTTTAATAATGAGAACTGTGCTTAGCATGGGGAATACAAACACAAGATTAAAACACTCCTTGATCTCAAGGAATTTATATTCAAATAATATATAGAAGAGCGGTGGCAAGAGAAGGCATTTTTCAAAAACAGATTTGAGCAGATGTCTTTTTTTGATATGATTACTGTTCTGAGAGCAAGAGTGGTAGTGTACACCTGCATGTGAATTGGGCAAAGATTTAATTATGCGGTCCCAAGGAGTATGAGGACAATGAGAATTCAGTGAAATAATGATAAAGGAGATAATAGATACTTCTCCATATGCTTATTTCATAAAGGGAAGGCAACTTTTAATAATTCACATTAGTACAGAGTAATGTTAGCATAGGTTTAAAAAATGAAAGAATCATCCAGTTAATGTGAGATCCTTGCTAGACAGCTAGGTAGTACAATGGATAGAGAGTTGGACCTGGAATCAGGAAGACCTGAGTTCAAATTTGTCATTCTGTCACCTAGCCCTGTTTCCTCCAGTTTCCTCAGAATGAACTATGGAAGGAAATGGAAAACAACTCTAATATCTTTGCCAAGAAAACCACAAATGGGATCACAAAGACTCAGAGGTGATTGAAACCACTGAACCACCATAAGAACAACATGTCCCATTCCCTATTGAAGTAAGCAAATTTGCTACAAATAGAGAAACCAGCTTCATGTCACCTGCTTGGCAGTTAGGTTACAGGAAGTCTTGGTTTAAGAATTGTTCTTCATTTCTTGGAAGTACCATGAAAAAGTAATGGAAAGAGCAGAAAGTCAACCCATGCAGCAACTGTGTAATAATGGATTGATCTCTTAAATTCTACAAACCTATGTTTTATCTTCTATAAATGTCAGATTTGGACTAAGGTCCCTTTCAACTACAAATTGATGATTTTATTTATCATCAACATCAATGCCTTCAAATTTTAATAAGCATTCCCTTCTGTAAAAGCCCCATGGCCCAAATCCTAGACCATGGGAAAAACTACTTTATTCAATGGGTCCAAAACAATAGGTAGGGGGTCCAAAATGGGGCTAAATTTGCTAGAGAAGTCATATAGTTGGAACTCAATTGTAGTTCAGTAACCTGCATTATGTTATCATAAGATTTACGGGTCATTCAATTTACCTTATATGATCATCAGAAAACACATTTTTTTAAAAATAGGTCTTCCTTTAAGTATCAGCCAAAATCTCATCTTTCAGAAAAAGTCTTTCACTTTAATTGCAATGCTTTCTCTTTAATGATTTTTTTCAAATTTATTTTGCATATGACTGGCTTATGCATAATCATTTGAATGTTGCCTCTACCATTAAATTGTGATCATTTTTGAGAACAGGGACTATCTTTTAGTTTTTCTTTGAGTTCCTGACAAATGGTTACATAATGAATATTTATTGACTGATTGGATATTAACCCCTGATATTTTCTGATTTTCTGTTGGGAGAATACGCTAAATTACATGATGATGCTCCTTCCAGCTTTGCTCTAAATCAGTCCCCCCATCAATAATCAAAACATAATCCTTCCAGAGGCATATAAAAAAGAACAAAATTACTTTTTTCTACTTTTATGTGCACATGTTCTTTTTCAAATAAGAATATGCTTCTTGAGAATAAAGTTAGTTTAATTTTTGTTTTTATATTCTCAGCCCCAGGCATAGTATTTGGTACATTGTAGGTAACCTAATATATGTAGGTTGATTTTATGATCCCAGAGCTAGAGTTTGAGTGAATGGGTTGGGGGAATAATAACATTATTTTCTTTAGCTCATGTATCCCTTCAAAACTTTCTTAGCAGACCCTGTTGTTTTGAATTCTGATAGGGTCCCAGATGATCCCTAGGTCCTTAGGAATAAGTCTGCAATTTATACTCATCTTCCAAGGAATAATAAAAATGCATCTGGGATCTAGAGAAGGATGTTTGCCTGGAGCATGCCAGTGATCATCCAGTTTTTGCTTAAACAATTCTAATGATGGAAAACGTACTGCACTTCAAGGCAATTCTTTCCATTTAATGGCATCTCTAATGGTCTAAAAAGTTCGCCCTTATATTGAGCCAAGACCTCTCTCTCTCCCCATAAATACCATTCAACTACTTCTAATACTTTCCTTTTTAGCTATATAGGATCAATCTAATGCCTTTCTTACATAATGGCTCTTCACATATTTGAAGATAACTATCATGCTGCTACTAATTCTTCTCTCTCTCTCTTTTTTTAAGGTTTTTGCAAGGCAATTGGAGTTAAGTAGCTTGCCCAAGGCCACACAGCTAGGTAATTATTAAGTGTCTGAGGCCAGATTTGAATTCAGGTACTCCTGACTCCAGGGCTGGTGCTCTATTCACTGTGCCACCTGGCCACCCCAACTCTTCTCTTTTCCAGATTAACCATTGGCAGTTCTTTAGTTGTTATTATTCCCCCCACCATTGAAAACAATCATAATTTAGTAACAGGTATATTTGTATAGTTTTCAATTACCTCTCTCTCCTCCCATTTTTTTAATGGGAAAACAAAACTGATTTCCATCAATAGAATGTTTGGCAAAATATACATCTTCAAAGTAGAAATGTGTTTTCACACTTTTAAATTTTCATAAAGGCAAAATTTTGTTTGTGTATTAAATTGCAACACTGGAATCTACATGGATAACACTGCTGAACAAATCCTGATTGAACAAAGAATCTATGGTCTCTCATCTATTGAAGGCTTATCCATTCTTTGGATAGCTTTCTCTCTCTCTCTCTCTCTTTAGGGTGGTATCTATCTATAGATAAACATATGTACATATATATCTATAGGTAGATATATACATACACACAAATACATATATATTTATAATATTTTTCCTCTGTCTTGCTTATCCTTAAGCTAATCCTACAAGAGATTCTCCAAATTCTGGCCATTTTTGCTAGCTTATAATTTTCATCACCCCGTCCTAAACTGATTAGTGTCAGAAGATGTGTTTACATGAGGGAAACATATCCAAGTTTACTGAATCATGTAATCCAAAATGGTTTATTGTGCTCTGATCCAAGGCTCATCTGTACAGTGACAATGAAAGAGAGCAAGCAGATGGCTTGCATGGGTGGGCCTGGCTTACAGCACACATGCTTCACAGAAACGATCTTGCTAATTTTAACTTGCTTGTCCCACCTCTCCTCCCACCCTAGTATTACCAAGCACACTAGTATATGTCTAAGTGTCCAGAGAGGTTCAGGGAGTGCTTTTCACTGGTATCAGAGAGGCAGCCTCAGAGCCAGGAAGACATAGGTTTGAGTACTACCTCTAACACTGGCTTCTGAACTTGTGCAATTCACTTAACAATTCAACATTGTAGAAAACTCTCAGAGAAGATTAGTTGCAAAAGTGGTGCCATTGAGTAGGAACAGAGTTTTTTTGCTATAACAATGCAAATTTGCTAGACTAATTAAATCACAATTTCATTCTGTAACCAACCCATACCCTTTTGCTAATGTAACTTTCCAGGTTTGCATTTTGGATTTTATTTTATTTTATTTATGTATTTTTTTAGATATTTGTAAGACAATGGGGTTAAGTGACTTGCCCAAGTTCACACAGCTAGATAAATAGTAAGTGTGTCTGAGACCTGATCTGAACTAAGGTCCTCCTGACTCTAGAACCAGGTGCTCTATCACTCTGCCACCTAGCTCACTCCACTTTTGGGATCTTAAAGTAATCTGGCTATTAGGTTTCTTTATTATATCCATCACTATTCACTAGGATTCACTAAGATCTTCAAATTTCTTATATGGCTTTTTTTTTACTTTGAATCATCCTTATTTACAATTTACATTTATCTCCCCTTAGCATATAAGACTCTCTACAACTGGATTTATTGTTCTTTATCTTTTTTTTAAATTTTTATTTATTTAAGGCAATAGGGTTAAGTGAGTTGCCCAAGGTCACACAACAAAGCAATTATTAAGTGTCTGAGGTCGGATTTGAATTTAGGTCTTCCCCATCACTAGAATCAAGTGCTCTATTCCCTGTGCCACATAGCTGCCCTGGTTCTTTATCTTTATATCCATTATACTTGGTACTTGTCTTGAAAACAGTGGTGCTTCCTTAAATTTTCTCACCATGCTCCTTCTCCATTCTAAAGCATACATGTGATACAGTTCCATTGCACTGTAATGAGTTCTATTTCTAAAATTAGCTCTTATTTTAGGGAGTTACACATTCAGTACCAAGGTGTAACAGCGAAAGAGCACTTCATCCTTGCGGTAGAAAGATCTGCCACCCGAATAAAGATGAAACAACTCTAATTCCCACACTGGAAATCTCATGCTCCTCCATCCACTGGAATATCAGCAAAACCACTATTAGTGAATGAAAAATCCTGAATTTAAACACAAAAAATGGACAGTTTAGGACATATCCCATATTACAAATTCTAGAAAAGCAAAATCATTAGTTTAATATCTAGTGACAGATTGATATTTGGAGTACCAGGATGTGGGTCTGAAATTTTTTGTCTCAGATATTATTTATAGTTCTTTCTAACTTAGCCCACTATGATACAAATCTCTATTACTATAGTATCTAAATATTTCATTTTTAAACTTTAACTCTTTGCTCTGAATTTAACAAACATCAGAAAGAAAGGAAAAAATTTCCACATATAGAGCAGAATGGAAAATATTAATGCTAAAAATCTTATGTAAAACTCATATGTTTTTAATTTATATATATATATATTCACACACACATATATACACATATGTGTTCTCTCTATATATAAGCTCAACATGCTATTTTAAAAGCTATCAAATGGGTGGCTAGGTCAGGAGGACCTGAGTTCAGATATGACCTCAGACACTTAATAATTACCTAGCTGTGTGGCCTTGGGTAAGCCCCTTTAACCATATTGCTTAGCAAAAAAAAAAAAAAAGCTGTCAAACATTTCGTTTTACAAAGTATAAAATGTAAATATGAATGAAAGCTATAGAAGAGAACAAGGAGATTCTTCTATTAATTAGCATTTGCTACTGAATCTAAGAGACT
Source organism: Macrotis lagotis (assembly GCF_037893015.1). NCBI lineage: Eukaryota > Metazoa > Chordata > Mammalia > Peramelemorphia > Peramelidae > Macrotis > Macrotis lagotis. The sequence goes on along the minus strand of NC_133659.1, from coordinate 140,376,822 downwards.
TTCTGGGATATAGATTAAAACAGTTACTTGAAATACCCTCTTCTCTACCCTTTGAATCCTTGAAGGTGAAAGGAGCAAGGAAATCAAAGGCCATCTGCTGCACTATTGGATATACTCAATGGACTTCCTAGAAAATTGGGCTTCTTCTTATCCAAAAAAATAAATTCACCTAGGACGGGCCACTGGAAAGTCACATGTGGTTCAATAAAACCAAAAAGGTGCTTAGCCTGTAAGTAAGGCTCTAGAGGCCTCTCATTTCCAAGTGAATTCTTTCCCAGGTTAGCTCTGTTCTACTTCCTTCTAATATTCAAGTTTGGGGGTCTCAAGCATCCCTCCATGCTGTACCCCTTGGTGCATTAGAATTCCTATTTATTGCACTAGAGATTTAAAAAACAACTTGACTGATTTTTTGTTCAGATAAATTTTATTTCAATTTTAGAAGTTTTTGATGAGAGAAAAAAATAAAAGAATCTAGGATTTAATCCTGGTCCAGAAATTTACTACCTATGTATATATTTATAAATCATAAAATTAAAAGATTGGAGTAGACAACCTTTAAAGTCTCCTCTACTTCTAAATCTTATAATTAAAATTGAACAAGCTAATTAATTAGGCAAGTTCTATTTCATAGTCATCTCATATAACTGCTGGAATATCATATTTCATAGATCAGAGAAGCTTCACAAAATTTCATTTTTCTCCTTATATAAGCCAATATTTGTAGGGATGATTGCAGTTCATCACATTTCTGGGATAAACAACTGAGTTTTGCATTTAAATTTGCTGTGCTTTATTTAGAAATATCATTGTAATGTTGCCCAAACCTAAGAACTATTTTTAAAAATTTGGTTACATAACACCAATATAGTACTCATCAGGAATAGAGAAAGTAAAGCCAATTAGAGAGATTCATTGTCATATTTGCATTCCTTTAGCTTTGGGAGAATTATTGTTCTAAAAGGTCTAGAAATGCTTCTTTTATTGAAAGTCATGTTTGTATTTCTTCAAATCCCTTGATTTTATTTAAAGATTGAAATGGGCACCAAAAATACTGACATTAAATGTGTTTACATACATGCATGCATGTTTATTTGACTATATTTTATGCATAATATATTATTTTATATTATATTATAAAGTCATAAATATGTATATGTATAATACAGTGCTTAATTGCAAACCAAGAAAAAGTAATTTTTAGATCCTGTACATTGCAGGGAAGTTGCTGACCAGCACTGGTGCAGGGTTTATTCATGTAATTTAATCATTGATTATGTTTATAAGCAATATGTACTCTGTTGTTGTTTTTATTGTTTAGTAATTTCAATCATCTTTGGACTTGTAAATGATTTTCTTGGAAAAGATACTAAGGTGCTTTTTCTAGCTCTTTTTACAGATAAGAACTGAGGCAGGCAAGGTAAAGTGACTTAATCAAGGTCATATTACTGATAAATATCTAGGCCAGATTTGAAGTTAAGTACTACTGATTTCAGGCCCAGTGTTCTACCTTCTACACAACTTTATTGCCCCAATATATATATATATTTATATATATATATAGTATATAATTATAGATTATATATAATATACATAATATGTCTATATTATATAAAACATGCATATGCTTTATATATAATCAAATATGTATGCATGTAAAATGCTAATAACAGGAAAACTGAAGTACTTTTTCCTAGATAAGTTTATTAATAGTGATGTGTATAATTGTTAATAAAGTAAGTCGCTCTATGACCTATTTTGGTTTTTAATCTATATATTTATAGCCAGGGAAGTAAATGAATAACTCAATTTACAGAAAGTCAATTGCTCTATGGGTCCCAATAATCTTGGCTAGAAGATTAGAGCCACCTAAATCAGGCCCCCAGTTTAGTTATCCCACTGGGAAAGAGCAATCCAACCCAAGTTTTACTGGGATAGACAAAGATTGTCTTGCCTGGCTTCTATTTACAGGTGTTCCAAATTAAAATAATTAGAAAGCAAAAGCCCCAGGAGTTGGGAGTGTTTATCTTACTCAAACATACCTTTGGTTCCATTTGGAAGAGTCACTATTTTTTGAGTTTAATTGGGAAATTGGATTTGACAAAATGGTAAATGAAGTCAATTACAGAGTAGGATCAGTCATTAAATGACAGAATATAATTTTAATTTTCTGATATTCACATAATTAAATTAAATTATGTACCATTAATTATAAGAATAATTAATGCTTTATTTCAAACCAAGAAACTAATTGTTAGGACCCTTACATTGCAGGGAAGTTGCTACCAGCACTGGTGCAGAGTAGATGCTCATGTATTTCCTATATCAATGAAATTGCCATTGTAGTTCCTCCTCCTCTTCTTCTTCTTCTTCTTCTTCTTCTTCTTCTTCTTCTTCTTCTTCTTCTTCTTCTTCTTCTTCTTCTTCTTGTTAAGGTTTTTTTTTTCAAGACAGTGGGGTTAAGTGGCTTGCCCAAGGCCACACAGGTAGGTAATCATTAAGTGTCTGAGGCTGAATTCGAACTCAGGTACCCCTGACTCTATGGTCAGTGCTCTATCCACTGCACCATCTAGCTGGCCATCTAGTCCCCATTCTTACCCTTACTTTGTACAAGACATTATGTTTTGAAAACACAAGGATGAGTGATCATTTTCTTCTCCCAAAAAATATGTCATTCTAGTCCCCATTCTTACCCTTACTTTGTTTTGGTGGGACAAGGATGAGTAACCACTTTCTGGGGTATTCAATCAACTCAAACCCTCAAATCATAATAAACTTATCTTGCCCCCAAAAGTGCCTCAGTTTCCCTGTTATTAGAATTTTCCCTGTTATTAGCATTTTATCTGCTAATATATTTGAGATGCAGATTTAAGTTTCATGTATCTGCTATTATTTTGAGATGTCCTATAGGAGAAGTAACTTCCTTAAAAAGCAATGTTCAGGGGCGAGTAGGTGGCATAGTGGATAGAGCACTGGCCATGGAGTCAGGGGTACCTGAGTTCAAATCTTAGACACTTAATGATTACCTAACTGTGTGACCTTGGGCAAGCCACTTAACCCCATTGCCTTGTAAAAAAAAACCCTAAAAAAAAGCAATGTTCAAAATTATTGAGATTCTTCAAAAAAGAAATTAACAAGTAATTTTAAGGAGATGTTTTATAGGGTATTACTATTCAAGGGTAGGTTGGAATAAACAGCTTCAAATGTGATCTCCTTCAAGTTTTTTGTTTCCTTTTCTGTTACCCTTTCAATGATTTCACTTTTACCTCTCATCTTTAGGATTATGGGAAGAGATGGCCTTCCTCCTTGATAAAGGTAGCTTCTTTACATGTACTGGGTATCCGATTCCATCCTTTCCATTTTTGGCCTTGTCCTATTTTTTAATCCCTTCTCTCCTAAACCCTCAATTAATCCATCTCACTGAACTTCTTCCCTCTAGACTGAAGATATTTCTAGGTTATCCCTATTCTTTAAAACATAAACAAGCAAGTAGGCAAGCACACACCTTGCCTTGATCCAAGAGTCTCTGATGTTACCATTAATTAATCTCCTTTCCTTTACTACCGAATTCCTAAAAAGAATAATTTATAGTCTGAGACTCTACTTTCTCACTTCCTTGTCATTCCTCATCTGTTTTATTCTGATTTCAAATCCTGTCTCTCTATTTAAATAATTTTTCCTATTCATACATCCTTTTTGAATGGTCCAGTAGTCTTTTGTCCTTATTATCCTTGCCTTTTCTGCAGGAACTAACACTATAGGCTCCTCCCTTCTTGATACTGAGTTCTTCACTGGCTCTCATGACGTCTAATTCTCTCTCTGCTCAAGCCCATAAGCATTTTATTCACCTCTATGGCTTCAGTTATCACCATTACGCTAATGATTCCTCAAACCATCTCTCAATATTCAAGCATTTTTTTTTAATTTCAGTCTCACATTTTCAATTTTCTGTTAGATATTTCATTCTCAAACTAAATATGATTTAAGTTGAATTCATTGTCTTCCTCTCAATATTTCCCTCATTGAAATTTTCAATTTTTACCCTTTCAGTTTCTGTTAAGGGTATCATCAATATTATAGGATCATATGATTATAGGATTATAGACCTAGGGTTGAAAGTAATATCAAAGAGCATTCATTCCTGACCCCTGATTTTTACAGATGAAGAAATTGAGGTATAGTGAGATTAAGTAACTTGCTCAAGGTCACAGAAGGAATAAAAGTCAGAGTCTGAATGCTAGACTTGTAATTTTGATGACATCTTTCACTTATCTCTTTTCTATATCTAATCATTGACAAATTTCTGCCTCTTATATATGTCTTTCATTTGTTTCCTTTTATTTGCTCCCAGAACAAATACTGTAGCAAAAGCCTTTATTACCTAATGTTGGATTATAAACTCTTCCACTCAAAAAATCATCATTAGTTCCCTATTGGTTACTAAATTAAATATATAAACTCATGACTCTTGCTCAGAATGTAAGTTCCTACAAATTCTAATTCCAATGTATATTTTCAGACTTCTCATACAATTCTACTTCAGATATTCAAAATTCCAGTCAAATTGGATTCGTCTTTGTTCCAAGTTCTTAAACTGCTTTCTCTTGTCTCCTCCTAAAATGAATTCTTGCCTTCATCCTCTTGATTAACATTTTTGTTGGTCCTCTTGATCCTTGAAATCTACTTAAATTTAGCAACTCCCCCATGACAATTCAGGAGGAAAGACTCATTTATTCTAACAGGTAGAAATATGAATTGAAGAGGTGAAAAGAAAGTAAAGTTCACTTGAAAATGCTTAACAGGAGACTTCAGTGCTTAATTAGAAGTTATTATTAAGTTGCCCACCTGTAATTGATTTCAACTCATTGTTTATACAGACATGTGGGTATGTGTGTATATAAACTTAAAAAATAAGAGAAATATTGTAATATCTCCTCTCAAAAGTAGTTAGACCTAAATATATTTGCATATATATGAAGACACACATATAAATACATTTATATAAATATATTTTTAGGCTATAGACAATTTCTTACCCTTAATTATTTTCAAATTTTGTTTTTAAACAATAGTAAATTATTGGAGGTCAGTGAAAGGAATTCTGAAGTAAATTCTAAAGCTGTAAATAGAACTCATATGCTTGCCTTCCCTTTTTAAACTCATTATTCATTAAGTACTTACCTATAACCTATTGTGTATTAGCACTGAAATGTAAATAGGATAAAAAATAAATTCAAGATGAGGATTGCTGCCCTCCATCCTCATGAAGTAAAGAAGAAATCAGTTTACAATTCTTTATAAGTGTACATTGGTTTAATGTTAAGGACTATAACTGTCCTATAAATTTTGGGGTTTGGGGGAAAATAGATTGACTTCATAATGTGGTAGAATTTCTATTTTTATCCGATCTAAATGCTTTTTTTGTCATTTCAAAATATTTAAAGTATTGCTGTTGTTTAGTTGTATGACTTTTGGGGTTCCCATTTCCTTCTGCTCATTTTACAGATGAGTTACAGTTAAGTGCAAGTGCCCAGGGTCACACAGTTAGTAAGTATCTGAGACTAGATTTGAACTGGATTTATCTTAACTCTAGACTCAACAGAGTATCGTTCAGTGTTTGTTTGTTTTAAGCTTACTTATTTTTTCTTAAGTAGAAATATTTGGGAAAGAAAGGTAAGCAACTACTGTATTTAGCAATTAAACTTCTAAGGTTATTTTTTTTCCACATCTGTATTCTATCTTTAGATTTTACAACCTTATTAAAGACACTCTCATGACCTAGGCCTTGTGTATAGTCTTCACTATAACAGAAATTTCCATACCAGAAAAGAAAAAATATAACTACAGAAGAATAGATTCTTGTGAAAATTAATAAAGTCTTTCTAAGGATTAAGTGTTCCCTATTCTCAAATTATTTAAATTTTTATTAGCAGGATTGTACACAGGATTGTACAATATAAATGAAATTAAAATGAATGTTTAACAGATAATTTTGTTTGGATAACTCCCTTTCTGCTTTTTTTATAACCAAGGTAAATAATTTGCAAATTACATCTGAGGCTAAAATGAATAAAGAATTTTATAATTAGATAATGGAACATCCTTTAATTTAAATTGCATCATAAATCTGAACTATTTGAGGTTAATCTGAAACTTCTATCTTAATGAAATAAAAAGATGTGGGTTTAAAAATCAAAACAAATCAGGATTTTTTGCATATGTGGCTTAAAGCAAATTGGTCATATTTAAATGAAATAAATATAAGCACATGCAAAAAACTTTTAAGTGTCTTTTAAAGAAAAAAGCAATGCATCACCTACTGTAATAAAGTTAATTGTCTTTGTAGAGCTAAAATATATATTCCTGCTTAATATTCAATTAAATAGATTGGTAGCCCAATTGGTTGAAAGTTTACCTATTCTAAACTTGCTTATTGCTTCTTAGGCACAGATATTTGGTAAAGAATAAAAAGAAAACATTAGTAGACAAGAATAGGTGAAAGAACATAATCTCTCACCCGGCTTAATGCTTGCATTGAGAATGCATCATCATATTTCCGGGGATCTTCCTCAATATCATCCTAGAAATAGCCCCTTGAGAAAATAAAAGAATTAGTCATTGAATGAGCAGGGATTATCTTTTTGTATTACTTTGTATCCTCAGTGCTTAGTATAGTGTAGTATATAGGATGTGCTTAACAAATTTTTATTGACAATGGCCAATTTATGCTCACACAGTTAAAATATGTCAAAGTTAGGATTCAAAGCTATATCCTTTTTACTCTAAGATCAATCAAGTTTCCATTTACTGTCATGTTTTTTCTCCAAAGAGATTCAAATACTCTTGAATATTCTATAATATTTATATTAGAGACACTTGGGACTAATCTGATTAAAGTATCTTATACATTTAGTGATGTGTAGAGGAAATATCAATACTAATATTTTATTCAATGTATCTGTTTTGAGCAATAAACCTGGACGAAAAGAAAAACATTTTTACATATTCCATACTTTTCACCAGCAATGTCCAAAGGCTACTCTTAAGTAAATATTTTAGTTGATAATTTTTCTTGTTAGAAAATGATAAAGACACAAAGGTGTTATTATCTCATTTACTTGTGACTAATGACAACTGTGAAATTTGGGAGTTGTATGCTGACTAAGCCATAAAATATCATTGAGTTGTAGGTTTCCCTATGAAATTCACTGTAGCTTTTGTCAAGGTAATGCTCTACAATGTGGCTGTAATACTGAATAAATGATCCCCAAAAAGAAAGATTATAGGAGATAAGATTCATAGAGTTAGAAATGTTTTCAGAGATAATCTAGTTCAACCAGTGACAAAATTAGATTTCTCTATACAATCTGTTGTCTGGTTTGGAAATTTGAGTATCATCCTGAGAAGGCCTTCAAAAGTTTCCTTTCCCCAAACTGGAACTCAAAGTTCAAGAATGCCATTCAAGGTAACAGACTGTCATGGATCAAGTAGATCCAATGGATACACACAGTTCTGCCTGTCATGTACAGAAATTTATCAGTGTCCTGCTTGCTACTATCTCTTAGCCTGGGTAAGACTGGGAAATTTCTGACCTCAGTCCATCTGTGAAACATTGAGTTCTTAAGCACCTTTGCCTCAAAGTAAACATTTCCAGCCTGTGGGGATTGTGGAGAGAGGATACTATTGATTTGCCTTAGAAAAGCAAGACTGCTCGCATTTTATTAAAAAACAAGCTAGCTAAACTAGGGATTATGACTTCTTTAAAAAGTGATTCCCTCATATCAAGTTCCAGATAGACACATAAGTATATACTGACACCTCCCCCCATATAAGAATGTGTGTGTGTGTGTGTGTGTGTGTGTGTGTGTGTGTGTCTATCCATCCATCTTTCTCTCGCTCCTGACCTCCCTCTGCAGTCTTACTTCTATTCTTTTATGCATCAGTGGTTAGGGAAAAAAATACATGCCATGTACAGAAGATTTATTAATTGCAGTCTTTTCCTCAATATCTGGTTTTAAAAACTAGGCAATATTATCATGGGCATAGTAATAAACAATCTGAAGCAAGGGTACTGAGATAGATACAAGAAATTTTCTGACTTCAAGCAACAAGGGCAATGTCAAAATGAAAATTACTAGGTTGACTTCTATACTAAGTTTACCTTTCTTCATTGAAGGATTAAGCTTACTTTGCCTGCATGATAACTTTTCTTCTGAACATGGGACAGAAAAAAGGAAGTATAGCAGAAACTCACTTCTAAAGAGCCTATAAATAGGATGATTCCTCTGAAAAGAACCCATTCCATTGAAGGCTAGTCAGCCAATCATTCTAAAAGCAGTCCTTTTCACTGGGGATGAATTGGGAGGCCTTAAAACTTTTCATCAAGCAAGCAGGCATGTGCGTATTCTTCAAGAGTAGGTATCACTCCTGATAACTCGTATGAGGGTTCTCATTTATTAGACCAGTTAGAAGGAGTATACATAGACAAGATACAGGAGGGAGCTGAATATAATGGTATAATAGATTAAAGATGGAGTCAATGGGTGAAAAAGGAATGTACTGGGAGAAAGGGAAAGGAGAGGTAGAGTGGGCTAAGATATTTTACAGCAGAGTCAAGAAAATGCTTTTGCAATGGAGTGGAAAGGGGAAATGAGGGAAAATGAATGAGTCTTCATTCTAATCAGAAATGACTCAGAGAGGAAATAACATGCATCTCAATAAGGTATAGAAATCTATCTTACCCTAGAGGGAAAAAAGGAGAGAAAAGGGATTGGAGAAAGGGAATGGGGGAGGGGGGTATAAGTGATAGAAGAGAGGGAAGATTGTGGGAGAGGATAGTCAGATACAACACACTTCTGAGGAGGGACAAGGTGATAGGAGAGGGAGAATAGAATAAATGCGAATGGGGTGGAATAGAATGGAAGGAAATACAGTTAACAATCACAACTGTGGGAAAAATTATTGAAGTAACTTGATCTGATGATCAAATATAAAACTGAAAGAATTTGGATATCTTTAAATTTGCAAACAGAGAATAGATAATATTCTTGAACCAACTTATTGGTGGTTTGGTTTTACTTTTCCAAGATTTGAGGAATAGAGTAAGGAACTTGTATTTGACTTGATTCTAACCAAAATACAGCTGATTAGTGAAGAAACTGCTAAAATACTGACCATAACATTTTGGTTTGTGAATGACAAGGAAAGGAATGTTAGGTATAATCAGATATGCACCTTGGATTTTGGGAAAGGAGATTTTTAAACATTCAAAAGAAAACATGTGAATTTACATACAGAAAATTCATTAAATTAGCATCAAGTTAACAATCCTGATGCTGACATTAACTAGGTGGTATGCCACTTCAATCCTTGAGGTCTCAGTTTACTTATCAATAATATAAAGGAATTGTAAATACTTTAGAACCATAACATATTATTTGTAAGCAATTTTTATTATTTTAATAGCAAATCTTGCTAAAGAGATATAGGGGATGACAGGAAAGTAAAAGAAACAATTTAAGGAAACTAATGTGAGAACATTACAAGAACAGTGTCATGTGGGAACATCACACCATAAGCTAAAATTTTTCTAAGTTTATGGGGAAAAATGATTATATATTGAGCATATAATCTCTGAAAAAGATGCTCTATGGCTAGACTCTGGACATTTCCACTGGCTGTCCCTCCCAGGATTAGAATGCTCTCCCTCCTATCTCTCTTCTGGCTTCATTTGAACTCCAGTTTTGTAGGAAGCCTTTCCTTTCGTTCTTTCTGTTGATTATTTCCTATTTAAACTGCATTTAGCTTGTGTGACCTGGGTTTCTCTGGACCTGTGGAGTCCTAACATGGAGCTGTCCTTGAGGGGCATTTTGAACATTGCCTAACATGAAACCTGCTGCATACCCTACGACATTGATGTGATGGCCTTTTTTAGTTGTATATCTGTATTTTTAAAATTGGCATAATAGCAGTTCTCTCTCTCCCATTGTTTGGTCTTGCTCTTTCAGGTAATTTCTCTCTGCTGTGCTCAGCATAGATGCCATCAGTTGGACAGGTACGAGGGCAAAGATTTACCTTTTACTCTTTACCTCTCTTTTACCTTAGAGTTTCAAAAAAGGGAATATTTTAAAGTTATAATTGAAAATAAAATAAGGTAACACTAAGACCACTGCTTGGGACAGATAACTATATTAAGAGATGACACAAAATTCATGTCGTCTCCATCACAGAGAATGATTTGTAAATTACTAAAGAATAAGGAAATAATTTAGACTTCTGGGAATCTCTAGCATCTAGTGAAGTAGAAGTTTCTATGGATGAAATTTCTCAGCTTACCACACTAACAGAAGTATTCATCTCTAAAAATACAGAAATTTCAACAATTATACGAAGAAATTAAATGAAAAAATTGCCACAAGGTAATTCTTACAGAAAGCAAAACAAAAGACCAACAGAATAGTTCTAAGCTCTTGGAGCTTGGGTCTGTCTCCTACCTTCTGCTTCAGTTCCCATCCCCCAGCTTTCACACAACACTGATCCCTATGGCTATGTCACTTTTAGGCAATTTTTTAGTAGTTAATTCCATGGTAACCCCCTGTGAAGGGAGGGACAGGAAAGGATCCTTAATTCCAGAGTATGTGGATATCAGTTTACCCCCATGAACTCCCATATCCAGTGCCTTCTCCTCCAAATCTTCTATATAACCTCTTAACTGTAGCAATTTCAATCAGGCATATTTAAACAATAGTAAAATGATGATTTTATGTGATAATCATATAAATAATACAACAAAAATAAGATTGCTTCAATAAATGGGAAAAAATCCTTTAACAAAATATAGCACTTACATTAAAATAAACTCAAAAAACATAGGCATGGATGAGAACTTTATTATCAAAAGCATATATATATATATATATATATATATATATATATATATATAAAGTTTTTTTTGCAGGGCAATTGGGTTAAGTGACTTGTCCAAGGCCACACACCTAGGTAATTATTAAGTGTATGAGTGACACTTAATATGGAGGATTTGAATGCAGGTACTCCTGACTCCAGGTCTGGTGCTCTATCCACTGTGCCACCTAGCTGCCCCAAAAGCATATATTCTAATCCAAAGTTGTGTATTGTATGCAATGCAGAAAGACTAAAGGTTTTACCATTCAAAGAAATCAAAAATGCCTCTATTAACCACTAAAATTTGACAAATTCTAACTATAATAATAAGATATAAAAAATATAACTAGCTATAATAATAAGACAGGAAAACAAAATTAAAGGTACAAATAACAACAAAGATGAGACAGAACAGAACAATGAAGTATTTTGGATTAGCAGAGATAGTCTACAATTATTTTCTCCACTATTAATATATTCCTTCATTCCAGCTCAAAAATTTAAAACCTTCTGGCTTTAAACATTTACATATTAAATGAATATTAATAACATAATTTACTTTGATTTTTTAAAAATAATAGCACTTTCATTTTTTCTCTCTATATAGGAAGTGCTTTCTGTTTCCTAATTAAGGTTTTCCTCATTTATAAGGAATGTAGTTCATTTTATAAGTTAATTGCTAAAGTATCCTCCAGATCCTCATAAATCAATTCAACTTTTACTTAGTTGAGAGGGAAGAATTCTGTTTCTTGATATCTTAGTATTTGTAGTAGCAAATTTTGAGTCTAGGATTTCTGATTACTAGCTTAGTACTTTTTTTAATGACAATGTCCAATCCAAAAATATTTCTATAAATATATAATATGATAAATATACACACACATTCTCCCCTCACTTTTATTCTACAGATTCAACAAAAAAATCAAATCAAGTCCCCAAAATAACGTTCCATAATTGGATCATATTTCCTGGAACTGAAAGAAACCTTAGAGGTCATCTAAACCAGCCTTTATTTTATAGGTATGCCTTTCTATCTCTGGATCAATCACCATGGTGATATTGATTTAGCCTTGTTATGAGGAAACAGAATTGTTAAGCGATTTATTCAAGGACAATGATGGGATGCAGAGATAATGCCTATGTCCTCACACATATCATATATGTCCAAACACACTATGCCTACACAGAAACAGGCATTTTTATCAGTTTGGTAAAAGTAGTGGTATAAAATGGAATCTCAATTTCATGAACATCTGCTATACTTAATGCTTAAGATTGATTTCAACATATATTAAAAAAGGATAGAGAAGCTCTCTTTAACCCCCATACTGTATTTTGTAAAGTTCTGATTAGAACAGCTGCAAACTTAAATCAATGAGACATGTACAATCTCAGTCACTTAGAAGTTCAGCAGAATTCTCTCTATTCCCAGATCCATTACTATATCTCTATTTTAGTCCTATAATGAATATTTTTCAGTTTTATTCATTATGTTTTATTCATTCTCCCTCCTATAAAGAGAGAATTTTAGCAACCCTATCCCCGTATTAGGGACCATTTGAAATGAAAAATAATATGGAAAAATATAGAAAAAAAAAGAAAGACAACAATGAAAAAAGCTTTTTAAATAGCATCCTGACTCCAAAGTCACTGTTACATCACCTTTTCACATTAGCATTCATGGAGAAATCAAAGTACAAAAAAATAAAACAACCAAGTCAGGAGTAGAGAGCAGCTCCTGTCTGTGAAGAAGACAATTTTAAGAGTGTTGGCATTTCTTGGACACATAAAATTGTTTCTAAACCTTTGAATTAACCTTCTGTCAATATACAGAATCCAGAGAACAACAGTGTTAGTGAAAAAGAGGCAAATGGGAGATAGTCAAATGAGTGAGTGCATTACTTAAAAACATACAGAACATTCTGGAAACTGCTCATTTTCCTCTAGAAAATAAAAAGTGATAGGCATTTTATTATCGATGAAATCTAATGCAGAAACCTGGGGGTCAGGATATAATTTTCCATCATATACATGAAAAGTCATAGACTTTAAGGTCCTTCTGAAGAGACCTTGGACATCAAGTTTTCCAGCAGTCTTATTTTGTAGATGAGAAAATTGACACTTAAAAAAGGTTAGGTGCCTCTCTTAAAAAAATCACATAATTGATTTGCAGAAATTAGGCTAACTCAGAATTCTTGACTCCCTGTTCAATGACTTTTCACTACTCTAACTTATTACCTATATTAACATTACAAAATACATAATTTGGAATATTCCTATATCCATTTCAACACTATTCTCCTACCTTCTTTCCTTCTTTTTCACTAGAGCCTTTGATCAAGTTGTCTCTGGCCATATAAATCCTACCACTTCAGTAATTTTACCTAGGACTGTCCTCCTCTCATAATCCATACCATAAAATTACTTCTTTTTCTTCCACCCACTATCAGTTAAATTCTCTGCCCCTTCCCCACCATATATGACATCTTTTCTTATATTATTCTTTTTTTAGGGTTTTTTTGCAAGGCAATGGGGTTAAGTGTCTTGCCCAAGGCCACACAGCTAGGTAATTATTAAGTGTCTGAGGCTGAATATGAACTCAGGTACTCCTGACTCCAGGACCTGTGCTCTATCCACTGCACCACCTAGTTACCCCTCTTGTACTATTCTTTATCCCATTTCTTTTCATCAATGACAACTGAAGGTTAGCCTGGCTCCTGGCTGATTACATTGATATCTACAATAGAAAGAAATCTATATGAAGTCCTTAAGTACATTGGATGGAGCACCCATGTAAGTTTTATGGGACAATATAGACATGCATTATAGAGGATGAGAAGGCATAAATACATTTTTATTGGCACCACTGGAGGAAGCACTAACATTAATAAGATTTGAATAATCTTTTCCCCAGTCTCAAGTTAAAAAAACATTTCCCCTCCCCCTTATCAATGTGGCTGATATGCAAAAGGAACAATAATCTTACCTAATTTGTATTTAGCTCTGAGTGGTTTCATAACTCTTGAGGAACAAAATGAATGAAGATTTAAGTGTCCCGTGGGATGTGAACATTTTTAAAGGAAAAATACTAACCTGTCAATTTCTAATTGGTAGCACAATATATGTTGTTACACGGTAGTGATGATTACACAGGGTGATAATTCATATGGTCATAGATTTAAATTTTGATGGGATCTCAAAGATTATTGAGTCCAAATTTCTCATTTTAGTGAAGGAAAAGATTGAGGTCTAGAGAGGCAGATAGATTTGCCCAGGAATACACACTTAGTTGATTACTGAGATGGGATTTGAATCCTGGTCTTTAAAACTACAAGTTCATGTGTCAGTTAGATGGCATAGTGAATAGAGCACAGGTCCTGGAGTTAAGAGAACCTGAGTTCAAATGTGACCTCAGACACTTAATAATTGCCTAGTTGTGTGACCTTGGGCAAGTCAACCCCATGGCCTAAAAAAAAAAAGAAACAAAAACTACAAGTTCAGTTCTTTAAAAAAAGTCTTCCAATAATCAAATTGACAGGTAGGAAGACTGGTGTATAATTTATATAGACCAAATCAAGCAGTCTTAGAAAATTATTTTGCTTGAACCACTAACAAAATACATCAATAGTTGCAGGTTAATAACCAGTTGTATTTATTTGTTTGTAATAGTGCAGTTTTCCTTACACTAAATGATAAAATCGGATCTAATTTTTACAAAAGGGGACCAGACAGATAAATTGCACTTCAGATATTATAAAAATTCAAAAATAGAAGCAAATTCAACATAGATTTAATAGCTCCATGGCTCAAAAACATCAAAATCTGAATATATGAAAGGAATACATTGAATACATCTTTGGTCTGCTCCTTAATGGTATTTATGAAATCACTTTTAAGGTACTAATTCCCATCAGCCTTGATATTCTTCTCACTTTCTCATTCCTCAAATCTATTATGCACTCTGATTACATTAAGAAGTACATCATCCCATAATCATTTGAGTAAGACTTACATAAGATTTTTACCTTGTTATAGAAAATAGGCTCTGTTTTTCTACCAATGCCCTTTCTAGCTCTGACATTTTGGGAGCTAACCAAGAATAAATGCTTTCTTACAATATTATACTGTTTAGATTAAAAGATATTTAACTCTCTCCCTCCCTTCCTCCTTCCCTTCCTTTTTTTCTTTCTCTATCTTCCTTCCTTCTTTCCTTCTTGTTTCCTTCTCTTCTTTCCCCCTTTCTTCCTTCCTCTCTCCTCTCCCTTTCAAAAATTAAAAAATAAATAGAATTAAAATATTTTTTAAAAGGTTATTGGAGACAATTTAGAAAAAAATCATTATCAGTCAAGTAGTGAAGTCAAAAAGGAGATTGTATAATTGAGAAGTGAATCTAAAATGATGAAACAAGCAATTAGTTTTAGCAAATTTTTTAAACAAATGGTTATTTGAGGAAGAAGAAATATAGATTGAAGAAATGGCAGGATGAGGTAAAGACTTTTTTAAGAATAGGAAAGATCTTGGCATATATATATATATATATATATATATATATATATATATATATATGAAAAGTAAGAGTCAGAGAATAAACAAATATTGAAAATTAAAAAATAAAAGATATGATTGATAATACAAGCTTTCAGAAAAGATGAGAGAGCAGTGGAAAGGTGAGCTTTTGCAAAGAGAAGGATTATTATTATCAGTAACATGCAAAAGAAAAGAGAAAAAATATACAAGGCTTCTTATGCTGAAATGAAAACTCATTTGAGATTAGATATCATAAAAATGGTTGGGTTGGGATGGTTGGGATACTCTCAACAACCACGGTGGATGGTGGGGGCCAAGTTTGCAATTTGGCAAGTAAACACAGAGTTGTTCATGCTACAACAAAGAAGCAAGAGTTTCAAGGGAAGCTGATGGCATTATGCTTGAATAATTCAACTAAAGGATCAACGATGAAGGGAGGGAAAGGAGAACAAGAGTTGATATGAACTGTTTTAAGCTTTCAAATAACTTTACAATTCATTAGCTCCTTTGAGGCTCGCAATAACCTTGTGTGATAGGTATAGTATAATTGTCCCCATCACAGAGTTGTAAAACTAAGATTAAGAGATCAAATGACTTGTTCATAGTCACACAACTAGTATATGTCAGAGGTGAGATTTGAGCCCATATTTCTCTTGACTGCAAAACAAATACCCTTTTCTCAACCTAAAAATATTATAGGAGGAACCCTTAAAATTCTGAATTGTAGAGATTAAATTAAAATCCTAAATACTACACTTGAATAGAATAAGATGTTAATAAAATAGCAGATATTATGCTACTGAACATTGGTCTACTCGTGGGAAAAAGTGGTTATATTTTGCTCACTACGTCTCAGAACAATGTAAAAATCAGATAATCTCTCATACCTCTCATTTCAAAATGACTTCTTCCACTAGACAAAGGTTGAGATGATATATTTGAAAAATGTCCTATGCCTTTACTTACCACTGGTCTATGTACATCCCAGAATGCTCGTTCTTGGCTATCAAGAATCTTCCTTTCTATCTTGTCTCTTTTCTTGTCAACTCTGTGGATAATGTAATGGTAAATATTATTTATAATATTTCTCTTCGAAGGGAAAAATCTCACTGATGTGCACAAATAAGCTTGATTCACAAATACTCACTTTGCTTGTGCTTCTGCTTGCATAAAAATAAACTCCCATTTCCGGGCAAATGCTCGTTGTAGTCTAGCCAAACTCTCCTGAGAACATATCATGGGTTAAGAGTATTTTAAGATCATATTTTTCTACTACAGATTACTTACAGTCAGGGTTAGTTGAAAAATCAAATATAGAGTTATTACTAAAATGATGCTGGTATGCACTTCAGCCTTAATATAAACTTGCATAGTTTTACTATCACTAGAAAAGTTACTTTTAAAGTATAATTAAAAGCCTTATATTTCTGTAGTATAAATGAAAAGATATATATAAAGATCCTTTTTGTTTTGTTTTGTTTTGTTTTCAGAATTATGCTAAGAAGTACTATGGAAATACAATCAGTGCATCTGTCAGTGTTCCCACTTTATATCAAGGAATAGGAAATTACTTCTGCCTATAGATAAGATTACAAGCCAGGACACCAAATTTCCTGGCATGCAATTAAAGGTTGATCTTTGCTCATATCTCTTTCTCATTGTTTACCTTAGTTTCAATGGTCTCTAACTTGCATAATAACCGAAAAGAAAGAATTTAGGTTCTTGTTGAAGTCCTTCCAAGGATAGAGGCCATTTCTCCCCCCTCCCCCTGCAATGATTTTTTAACTTCAACTTGGCAGTGTGGCATAAAAAGACATACTGATTAAGTCAGAGGGCATGGGTTCAAATTCTGTCTTTGTAATTTACTATATGGCCAAGTTACTTAACATCTCTGGGCCTCAGTTTTCTCAACTATGAAATGAGGAGGTTGAATTACATGCCCTTTAAGATTCCCTTCTGATCCTAAATCAAAGAACTTCTGATATCAGTCAAATGATTTTCTTTCTAATATAAATGTATTTATGTTCCAATTACATGCAAAGATAATTTTTAACTTTTTTTGGAAATATTTTGAGGGCAACATTTTTCTCCTCCCTTCTTTCCCTCCCTCTCCTCTTCACAGTGAGTAATCCGATATAGGTTATACATTTATAATTATATTAAACATATTTTCATGTTAGTCAACATTTAATCATCTACTAGTTGCAAGATTCTGTGTTAACACTTGGGATACAAAGAAAGGCATAAGCCTTTGCCCTCAAGAAATTTTATAGTTTGATGGGGAAATAACTTGCAAACTGTTATGTACAAACACTATATACAAAGGATAAATTAGGGTTTTGAACTCTATCATAGTACATGTATCATAGCAACTGTTAAATCCATCCATTCACTTTACTTCTCAGTTGCTTGATTTGTGTTCTAGAATCTCATCAGCTTGACGAACTGGGCAAAATATGGCAGGATAGGAGCAGGATCAATAAACTTCTCACATTGCCCGATCCCAACCCCAGCAATCAATGAAGGTATAAGGTGAAGCGAGTGCAAGCTAAAGCACTTGTGCTCCATTGCTATTTGCTTAAGGTCTTGATTTATTTAATGCTCTAGAGAAAGTCCAAGATCAGTTACTTACAGCTTCATAGTCGGCTAGCTCCAGCCGGGCTTTGTTTTGCATTGTTCTCTTGCAGAGGTAAACAGCTAGGAAAAAAACAAACAAACAAAAAAAAAAAACAAGTACAAGAATCAATTTTTTCCTACCTGTCTTTTAACACCAGGGTACTATAAATCAAGTTTAAAGAGTTTCATCCTCTTTTCTCAGAAATGTAGTCTGTATTTTTTTTTCTTTCCACCAATTAGAAGTAGCTGGTGGCACAGTGAGTGGATAGAGATTTGTGGCTGAAATCAGGAAGTATTGAGTTACTTGTTCTCAGAGATTTACTGATTATATGATCTCAGGTAACTTTTGCCTCAGTTTCCCCATTTGTAAAATGAAGATAATAGCAATATTCATTTCATAGTATAATTGTAAGGATTAAACAAGATAATATTTGTAAAAATCACGTAGCACATTACCTAGCACATAGTAGGTACTATAGAAATGCTTGTTCCCTTTAGTCCCCTAGATTATAATTTCTGAGACATTCATTTGTTCATAGAATTTATTAAGCACCTACCATACACCAGGTATTGTGTCAGATACTATGGACAAAAATGCATAAACAAAATAACTCCTGCTTTCCAGGGGCTTACATTCTAGCAACAAATTCCATGACATTTATTTGCCAGAGATCAGACAGAAGGATGGATTTCATCAGTTCATTCAAAAAACATTTACAGTATATTGAAAATTTATAAAAGAACAGACACATTTGCTAATGCATATAAGTATATAGAGGGTCAGTTTGGTTTAGTGGATAGAGAACCAGCCTTAAAACCAGGATGATCTCAGTAGCACAATAGCAACATGACCCTAGATAAATCACTCACCATATTAGTGCTCTACCTTATAGAAGGGATCAAATTGCATTGATCTGTTTCTTATCTTAAATCGAAGAAATGATAGATCCTGGTTCCATTCCTCTTAGCATCTATGTATACACCTAATGTATACATTATAAACACTGTGTATATCATATTTAGCTAATAACTATGTAAACAGCTATTAACAATTTCTGTTTGTATTCAATTGTCATTTAAAAACATCCTGCATACCAAAAGGCAACAAAAATGTGCATATCCTTTGATCCAGGACTACTAGTTCTATACCCTGAAGAGATTATGAAAATGGGTAAAAATATCACTTGTACAAAAATATTCATAGTAGCCCTGTTTGTGCTGGCAAAGAAATGGAAATTAAGTGAATGTCCTTCAATTGGGGAATAACTTAACAAACTGTGGCATATGTATGTATGTCATGGAACACTATTGTTCTATTAGGAACCAGGAGGGATGGGAATTCAGGGAAGCCTGGAGGGATTTGCATGAACTGATGCTGAGTGAGATGAGCAGAACCAGAAAAACACTGTACACCCTAACAGCAACATGGGGGTGATGATCAACCTTGTTGGACTTGCTCATTCCATTAGTACAACAAACAGGGACAATTTGGGATTGTCTGTGATAGAGAATACTATCTGTATCCAGAGAAAGAATTGTGGAGTTTGAACAAAAAACAAAGACTATTACCTTTAATTTAGGGGGGAAAAAGCAAAAAAAAACCATTATCTTACTATGTAATTTTGCTCTTATACTTTATTTTTCTTCCTTAAGTAGATGATTTCTCTCTCATCACATTCAACTTAGATCAATGTATACAATGGAAACAATGTAAAGACTAACAGACTGCCTTCTGGTGGGGGTGGGGGAGGGAGGCAAGATTAGGGGAAAAATTGTAAAACTCAAAAATAAATCAAATCTTTCTAAAAATAAAATCCTGCATAAATGAAGTTTCTTCTTTGGATGCTATCAACCCTGATGTTTTTCTGTGAGAGTGCTTAAATTACATTATTTGAAATTTCTCCAGTAGGCCTAGTAACCCAAATCACTTTTTTTTGGGGGGGGGAATGACAGTCCTCAGGAAAGTACTCCCTTAAGGTACTAAATGTGTATCCTTCACAATAGGCCTAAAAACAGGACCTTAATTAAGGAATTTGGTAATAGTTACTTCCTATTTATTCTTCCCTCTTCACATCTGTAACAAGTGGTATTTTTCATAAAAAATATTTACTTTTCCAAGGGGCACTGTTTCCCTCCTTCCTTTTCTCTGTATTTTATTTTGCAAGGCAATATGCCCAATCTCTGTATTTTTTAAAAATGTAATGGAATAGATATCTTTGAATGTTTCAATATTCATTTAGGATGATAATATATTTTGAATCAATGTCAGTCCACCAGAGTTAGCAGAGTTTATGGCCACTAGCTTAAATAGTAACTCTGACTTTCCACATTTCAATTGACTTCTGTTTGGGCAACCATGAACACTAGGATAGATGGGGATAAAGCACATGTCTAACTTTTCCATAATCAGCTAACTGTAGGTGATGCTGAAATGACAGATGGTAAAAGATACTGAGTAATAGAGCACAGTGGTCCTGTACAGAGTAGACATAAAAAATGCTTGTTGCATTTAAATTGCTTCAATAGGCCAAGAGTTTACAGAAACATACTGATGAATCAAAGTATCCTTAGTATATGATTTAGTCAGTCTTTTAAGAGTATTGCTGGGTTTATCAGAAGCAAGGGGAGAGATTTGTAAAACTACTGCCAAAAGCATTAACCTTCTTTACTGATGTTAGGAGGAGAGAGTGCATTTTTTTCCCCTAAACTCTATCAATCTGCTACAGATGTTTCACATGATTAAATCAAGACCCCTATAGTTCTTTAAAGTGGTTTTCTTGTTCTATGAGGGTTTTTAAAATGTACACAGGTGAAGTGTATATTTTGGTATTTCTTTCATTTCAACTCAGCAATGGACATTTAAAATGACAGTCACCATACCTTTGGCAAGCACACATTTTCTCATTTAATTCCTGGATTGAGTGAGATTTAATAATAATTTTAGTAGACAGCATTTATATGTATATATATAGTTTTAAAATTTTTAAGTATTTTTACAGATATTGTCTCAATTTATCCTCATAATAAAGCTATAACATAGATATTACTATTATCCAATTAGAAAGATAAAGAAACTGAGTCAGACAATGAGAGATTTGTTCAAGATTATACAATTCATAAGTCAGACTTGAATACAGGTCTTCCTGATTCTAGGTCTAGTATGTCACATAAAGTGGCAAAATAATTTAAATATTTTCAAACAAAATGATCAGTGTCGCATTTTTAAAGGAAACTTGTATGATTTTAGCATATTTAAGGGCAACACTTCATTGAAGGAGATCCTTTAAGTCAGATTTTACTATATCAATTTAAAATAAAAACAAACAAAAAAGATCAATGGGATAGTATAGTGTCTGTATGTTTCAGCACATTGTATAATTATAAAGATACTGTTTGCTAGAGAATTTCATTTGCCTTTCCCTATTCATGTTAATATCAAGTATGGATGCTTTTGATATTATTCTCATAATAAAATCTTTGTAGAGGAAGAAGTAGGAATTTGTGTCAGTGTTTATTGATATTTTAGTCACCTATTTTATACTAATAATTTCCTTGATTTTCTCAAGTTTTTATTATCTTTCCCTCTTCTGATATCATTAGAGTGTCTCTCACTATCCTTAAAATCCTTTTAAAAAAATCTAAAAAAATTATTACCTCTAATACATATCTCCTTTGTGTATAATTTGTCTAGTTAATTACTTTTGACATACTTGCTTTCTTTGATACCATTTCTACTTCTTTATGTAGGAAACTGACAGCTATGATACGTATTCTCTACAGTAACTGATGAAGAGACAAATTTGTTATAGTTCTACCTTTCATGATTTATTCTTAAATGCTCTCAGAATGATATGGATTAATTGGCCACTTGAGTAAGTTTCTGTAAATTATTTTCCCTTTTGCTTCTAACTTGGAGGACTTTTTTTGATCTTATAATCTGTCATTATTCATATAATGGTGAAGATACCCAACCTATTCTATTTTAAAATGATAATATTGTTGTTTATATCTTCTCTTCCCTTGGCTAGGAGATAAAATATTTGCTGGCCTTTAGCCTTTTTTCTTACTTCATTCTGGTCATAGATTTATATGAGTTAAGCTTCATTTGGAAATTACAATAGTATATGTTAATGTTGCTGTTTTATCCATATTCCTTGTAGCTGTCAGAATAGTCTTGCTACTAAAAAACAAAAAGAGAAAAACTGTTGGTGTTACTATTGTTTATATAATTAAGTAGAAACTCCCCAGCTTTGGATTTAAAATGTTTTGTAATCCAGTTCTAATCTACATTTCCAGAATTTTCATATTCCTTTCTCAAAAGTTCTATATTTGATGTTTCTCAAGTTTTGCATACTATCTCTGAGAATTCATCTATGTTAGATCCAAAGTCTGGAATGAATCCAATCTCTCTTCAATAGAACTTCTTGGAATTTTTTATCTTCCTTCATGGCCCATTTCATGTGCGACCTCTTCCATTAAAGTTCACCTATCAAATTTCTCCAATTGTAAAATTTTTTATTGCCTTTTATTTACTTGTCTGTTTATATATTGTATCTGTGGATTAGACTATAAACTCCTTGGGAGAAGGACACATTATCATCTGTCTTTATAATTATAGTTCCTCATATAGTATTTTGCTTATATATATACAGTTCTGAGTATTTAATAAACATTGGTTGAATCAAATTGATAACTATATAAAAATGACTCTGTATGATATATGCCCCTAATTATATTTCCCTTTTTTGTTCCTGTTGGATTTGTTATTGATATTCCATGGTCAAGCCCCGATCATGTATTCATTCTTCAATACTTTTCATTTTAGTGCATCTACCACAAAGTCCAAATGATACAATGGAGAAAACAGAGAAGATGGCATAAATATCTGACAACAGTGTTTACTCTATTTTCACCTGTCAGTATTTCATGCATAAAGGTCAAAGTGAAAGGGATACAAATTACATGACTGTGAAGTCCTAGAAGTCCCATCAACTTGGTTTGGGTTTAAATAAATGATTCCATATTCCTACTTTAAATTTTCTCTTGTTACCAGTATAGGGGCCTCTTGAGTAGCCAATATCAAAAACAAAAAAGCAAAGGAGGGGAAATGGTTCTTTATCTTTTTCCTGGTGACCACCCACTCTTGAAAAACTTCAGACAATGGCTTCTGCTCCAGGGCCTGTGGTGGGTGCTGCGCTATGATATGTTTTATGCGTCAAGTTTTCTAACCCTTTACTATAGAGAGTGTTCTTGTGCAGGACCCTTGAAGCTTCAGCTTCATAAAAGACAAACTACAGCTTTATAAACATTAACTTGGATAATTTTTGCTTCCCTGCCTGGGGTATGCCTTTAATCAAGTTTCCAACACCTGGCTCCTGAAATGCTATTTTCAGATTCTCCATAGATCAACTCTTGTCTGTCTCTCCTCCCTCATCATCAATCTCTACTTGATGATTTTATCCAGATATATAAAGCTTCTTTTGCTTTTTTCCAAGTCCATCTTCCTTAGGGAGGCTGATTCTGAACTATTAGGCGATAAAACAGGGGATCAGAGCTCAAGGTTTTCTTAGAGTAGGCCTGTGATTTTAAGAAAAGTTGACCCTTGCCCTCCATTTTAGAGATTCTCTGGTGATTGGCAACCTGCTAGCTTAGTAAGGATTAATTAAAAAAAGGAAGGTCTTTCCACACACCATGAGATATTAACTTTCAAAGGTTAAGCAAAGAAAACTTCTATTCCCAAGAGTTGATTTGACAGTAGAATAAAGGGAATAAGCAGGTCTAGTGAGCAAGAGATCAGCTTCTGTGTGGCGACTGTGGATTGCAAAATGCCTCTTAAACCTGGAGATTTTACTATAGTAGGTTCACTAAATACACAGGAGTTTACCACTCTAGATTAGTAGGGGTGGGGATGGGGGGGTAATCAGCAGGATATGAAGGTGGGTTTTTAAGTGGAGGATAAAGATAATGTGTGGCACTTTCAGGAAATTTTAGGAAGGTCACTGACATGATATACATGCAGAAAATAATAATAATTATGATGTTGACTTAATGATAATGGTAACTAGAATTTTAAGATCTGACTAATATTTTTCATATGTAATTCCATCTGATCCAGAGACAACATCATTCAAGGATCATTTGAAGGAGCTTGGAATGTTTTGCCTGTAGGACAGAAAATTGGGGAATATGAAAGCTATTAAAGTATTTTCCTATGGAAAAGGTAGCCAGGTGGCACAATGGAGAGGGAAGATTTGTCTCCCTGTGTTCCAGTTTGGTCACAAACACTTACCAGCTAGGTGACTCTGGGCTACTCATTTAATCCTTCTTGTCTTCATCTGTAAAATGAACTGGAGAAAGAAATGGAAAACCACTCCAGTATCTCTATCAAGAAAACCCAAAAGTGGATCACAGAATCAGTCATGATAGTAAGGAGAGAGTGTCTTTAAGAGGAGAGGGTGATCAGAGGTACCCAAAACAATAAGAAATAGCAAAAAGCATAAGGATGTGGAAAAGGCTATGTGATCGTTGGAGATCATAGGGAACTTTGTACAGAATAGTTTCATTTGAGTGCTGAAGTAAAAAGTCAGATTGCAGGGAGTCAAGAAGAGAGGATGAAACGATTTTGGAGTTCTGAGTGTAGATGGTTTTAAATCTGCTAAGATCTTCATAAGTTTGACCAATTAATCAGACCCCTAATTCAACTGAATAAATTACAGATGGTAAGAGGCAGGTTAAAGAGACAATCATATATTAAGGTCTTGAGTAACAAAAATGTATCTATACTCTATTATTGATTAATAAGGTATGAAAAGGTTTTTCAGTCAAGTTTGATGGAATTAGAGGGATATTATCCATTGCCTGGATCAGCTCTTCCTAGTGAATCTTGGAAACACTCTCAGGGTAGTGAGTTGACAGTTCTAAGGAATGTGATCCCTGTGAATTCAGGCAATTTTGGCCATTTGAGATTTGAGCTAAAGAGAAAAATAAGGAGAGAGAGAGAAAAAAAAAGCTCAGGTAGCCCAGATAGGTGAACTGTCCAGTTTAGGGACAGCAGCATGAGGAAGTCACAAAAAAGAAAAAAAAAAGACATCAGGCCCTATAGTACCAAAAAAGTGATTTGCTAGAGTCACATTAACCTCCCTGCTAATGTTCTCTAAGTGTGTGCCCACTCTCCTCATTGATGCTGTGTGCAGTTATGGAAAAGTATGATTCAAGTTATTGGGAGGAATGCCTTTGATTTTGGGGGAAAATATTTGGATGATTTGTCTGGATATACCTTGAGAAATTTGTCTTCTGGGTACTCACATTGAATCCTGAGTTTTTAATAGACTCAGGACAAAATTGAATAAATTTTTTTTAGTCTTGAAAGAGGCAATTCTCATGCTTTATTTCTTTTATATTTGAATCAAAAGCAACCACTATCTTGTATAATAATAATGGACTAAATGATGTGTACCCATTGACTTCCACCAAAAGTGAAACAAATGGTACCATGACTAATCAGATGTCATATAGTCACCTACATTTCTTAATGTACATTGTTTCCTATATTTATGTTAAAAAATCTCTCACATCACAGATGGATTCAAGAATGGAATTTTCTTTTGTTTCCATATGGGAAAATACATTGTATGTAGATGCATACCAATTTTTGACATTTATCTATGTCCAGAGGATTAACATTTGTACTATTTCTATTTCCCTCTTTTAGAGTATCTTTTATTTTTACCCTTTCCCCTCAAATAAGATAGTTCTTTCTTCACTTTTAAGAGATAATATGACCTGTGGGAATTATGACAGTCTCAGAGTCTGGAAATGGGTTCAAATTCTGATTCAAACAATAGTTGTTGTTACATCGATTTATATTATTTCAGTCTCAATTTCCTCATCCAAAAACAGGGATAATAATATTTGAACTAGATATCTTAGTGGGCAATTCTGAGAAAGTGCTTTATAAAATTTATTTATCAATATTGGCAAGTGATCCAAGAAGAAATAGCAACAGTGAAGAAATAGCAACTAGCTCAGTGTAAATAAATATAATCAATTTTCATGAGAAAACAAAAATGGAGTATTTACCTGGGCATATATTTAGGCATATCCACTGTCCTCATCATTATCATTACTATCTTCATCTTTATCATCCACATAACTAAAAATTATTTATCCCTTTAAACATTTGCAAATCACTTTGCATACCTTATCTCATTTAATCTTCACAACATCCTCATAAGATAAATGCTATTTTTATTTCCATCTTACAGGTCAGGAAACTGAGATTGAAAGAAATTATTCAACCAGAGAAATAAGGGTGCATCCAAGGTAGGATTTAAATTCAGATCTTCTTGTCCCTTGACTTCCTGAAATCAGTACTCTATCCACGGCTTTCCATTGAGAATAATCATGGTATTGTCCTTTATTCACTGAGCTCAGAAAATAAGATTTGATTTTGATATTTCAAGTATAAGATTAATAACATCTGAATTCATATTTTTCTTCATTTCAACCATTTTCAGACAAAATTGGTCTATTTGTTGTTTCCTAGCAACACTTTGCAATCTTACCTTTTTTGCTTTTAGCTAACATTTTAAATATGTAGAAACATGTCTGGACCTATGATCGCATTCTTGGGAGGAAAAACTTCCTCTGCCAATGGAGGTCTGCATAGATTTATTTTCAAAACTTGTTTGATGCCCTGAGGTGTGTTTGGCTTGCTCAAAGACACATGATCATAAGAGGAAGAACTTGGACATAAGTCTGCCAGACTTTCAGACAACTCTCCATTCCCCCAGCTGCCCTTCTTGGTCTAAAAATGACTTTCCTGATAGCCTAGCATCAAGACCACCTCCTCTGTGATTCCTTCCTTGATCTCACTACAATAGTCATAGTCCTTTGTATCTTTCCTATTGTACTTTTACATTTGTTTTGTGTGTGTGTGTGTGTGTGTGTGTGTGTGTGTGTGTGTATGTGTGGGTGTATGTATGTATCTCCTACAAGATATGACACTTTTTGAGCACTCAAACTATTTTTGTACTTGTATTTATATTCCCTGAGTCTAGTACAGGGCCTGGAACATGCTAGACACTGAAAGAAGAAATCAAAGAACGACAAGGATAGTGTCTTTGTCAACATTGTTATCTCTACAATACTTAAACCAGTGAATTGCATTTATAATAAGGACAAAAATATCTGCTGAATATATAAAGCCATTTGTTTGTATATTTTCTTTGTCCATTCCTCCAACTTTTATTAAACATGACAACTACATGCAATCCACTTTGATGGCATTATTAGTAGATAGAAAGATGAGATAATGTAAACTGTAACCCTCAAAGTTGAAGGCAGCAACAGACAGAGACAGAGAATGAGAGAGGGAGAGGGAGAGAGAGGGAGAGAGAGGGAGGGGGAGAGGGAGAGGGAGAGGGAGAGGGGGAGGGAGAGGGGGAGGGGGAGGGGGGAGGGAAAGGGAGAGGGAAAGGGAGAGGGAGAGAGAGAGTGGGACAGACACAACAGACAGAAGAGACAGAGAAAGAGAGATGTGAATAAACAAGTCAGCTAACAAATACATAAATAAATAGTTGGATAAATAGATAAATAAAAACAACTGAAGCAAGGAAACAGGATTAGTGAACTGTCACTGACTGAAAACTTTCAAATTTCTGCATTTGAAAATCTTTCACTTCAGGAGAACTATTCCCTGAGGAAACCAAAAAGGCAGTGTTTGTGTTCTTTGAAGGAGAAAAAATTAATTCTTGTTTCCTTGGCTCTATTTTTATTGATGTAGTAGATGCATATACTATGCCAGTCTTTCATAACCAAAGGAAACCCCTAAATCAAAAAGAAAGCAGAAAAAGGCAAAGTTCCAAAGCAATTCTCAGGAGCCTAGTATTATGGTACAAGATATTAAGAGACAAATTGTGACAACTATTTCTTACAAAAGACTTATCTCAGTTTCTTAAGCTGTTATTATTCAAGCAGGAAAAAGTTACTCTTCTGCTCATGAAACTTTCATAGTTCTTGTTCTTGATGCAAATACTTATTCTTCAACCTGTATAGATTGATTCTATACAGACCTGTAACTAGCAATTTTAGTTTCAGTAGCAAGGCTCATACAATGTACCTGGACTAAGCAACCTTTAGCATGCCTTTGAATCAACTCTTTAATAGAAATTCATCTTCGGGAGAGAGACTGCTGCCTTGGAACAGCATTCCCTTGACCAGGAGAAGACTCTAGGAACCCACCACAGGATTAATGTGAAGGCCAGGGCTAAATTGCAGAGATTCTAACCTTCTGGTGAATTTTTAGGTCAGGATAGATAAGGATGGGGAATTGGGAGGATATCTACATGAAACTACATGAAAATTTTAATATCTAGCAGCCTTTTCTTTTTAGCTGATTGGTCTTGCTAAGTTTTTAAGATCATTCTTTTAGATCACACTGCATAAGAATTTAAGTATTGATAATACCCATTTTGGTGTTCTGGAATAAAGCTCTAGTTATCCTCCCCTAGTTATGGATGTTATTTGTTGCATTTACAAACAATATTAACTTACAAATCATATTTTTTTTTTGGTTTTTGCATGGCAATGGGGTTAGTTAAGTGGCTTGCCAAAGGCCACACAGCTAGGTAATTATTAAATATCTGAGGCTGGATTTGAACTCATGTACTCCTGACTCCAGGGCCAGTGATCTATCCACTGTGCAACCTAGCCACCCCGTAAATCATATTTCAATTAAATCAACTACTTCGATCACTAAAGTGACAGGATAGAATGACAATTAATTTATATACATTATTTTGACATTTTCCAAAACACATGCTTTCTCCTGTCTTTTAAAATGTTAATTTTTTTTCAGGAATAATAATTAAAGTGATTTTTTTTTGCAATAAATAATTTTTTTTTTTGCAAAACTAGAAGCTTCTGCTGATGGAAGCTCTAACTTACTTTTTTGAAATATATTTTAGTGACTGTTTAAAAATTAAAATAAAATTATAAGAACAAGTAATATATAATATGGTCTTTGTCTTCATATTCTTTATATTTGTAAAATTGTAGTTCTGGAGCAAAAGCAAAAACAAAAAAAATAGAACAAAACCAAAAGACTTATCTATTTCTTTAATTGTATTATGTAGAAAAGAGTTAACATTCAAATTATTTCTTACATAATATTGATACTCTTGACTCCCATACACCCATTTATAGTCATCAGCAATACAAATTAAAATAAAAATGGAAAATAGGAGAAGAAAGAAAATGAAATCAGGAGGAGACTAATTTTCAAATGAATACTAAATGTTACTTTTCTGCTCATGAAACTTTTATAGTTCCCTGTTGCCTGTAAGATAAAGTACATACTCCTCTGTTGGGCTTTTAAAGTCCTTCTCTAGCTGGTTCCAAACCTATCTTTCTAGATCAATTTTGTAATACTCCCCATCAGCTGTCCATTTCAGTCAAATTATGCTATTTAATGTTCCCTGTGTGTTACATTCTGTTTTCTACCTCTAAGTATTGGCACAGGTTATCCTCCAAGCCCAGACTGTTCTTCCCCCATATCAACAAATTTCACGTTATATCAAGCTTCCCTTAGTTGTTAGTGTTCTTCTCCTCCTGAAATTACTATAAATTCACTACGTATATTTACTTATCAAAATAAATGTAGTTATCTTCTTCCTTTCTAAATAGATTGCAAGCTTCTTTAAAAAGGCAGAGACTATTTTATTTTTGTTTCTTGATTTCCAGGACTTAACACAGTGTCTGGCAGATATTAATATTTAATTATTAATTAAAATTAGTAAGCATATATTAGTGGTTTATATGTGCCAGAGCTTTAACTGGATCTTGAAAAAAGGATGATGTGGAGGTTAGAAATGAGTACTTTACAATCCTAGGGTGACACCAAGTTTGCCAATATGTTTGCATAAAAGGATGATGATACCCTTGAAAGTAATAGAGAAGTCTGAAAGAGGGGGAAGTTTTCAGGGGAAAAAACAATAAGTTCTACTTTGCACTTACTAAGTATGAAATGCCTATGTTATTTCCAGTTTGAAATGTCCAATAGATACTATCTGATGTTGGCCTGGAGCTCTGGAAAGATGCAAAGTCTAGATAAATTTATCTGAGTGTCATCATCATAAAGATTTAAATTGATTTTTATCTTATCTTCTCTATCAACAAGCATAACAGTATAGAAGAAAAAGATATGAGGACCCAGGACAGGGCCTTGGAAAATCCCCCAAAGTAGTGGGTATGAAATTGATAAAAATCCAGCAAAGAAGATTTAAACGAAAATATTTGATCAGTAGGATTAGAATCAAGACAAAACAGTTATGAAAATCCAAATTGCAGAGCTGAGTACTCAGGAAAAGAAGGTGGAAAATGCTGAAGATAAGTTAAAAAGGTTGGAGATAGTGGAATGCTCATTGGATCTGAACAATGAAGAAAGTACAGAAAAAAGTGAGAAAAGGGGAGTAGAGGCAGCAAAGAAATTGAGTATTGAATTAAAAGTAAAATTCATATTTTTGGAAACTATTAAAATCATAATAGTGATATTCTTCATCTGAATTCTTAATCTCTATTTCTTTGGGGTGTGTGATAGATGGAAGAAGAGAGAAATAGGTGGGTACATTCAAATAAAAACTGACAAGAGGAATGTTTTTGGTTTTTGAAAGTCAGTGGGGTTAAGTGACTTGCCCAAGGTCAACAACTAGGTAATTATTAAGTGTCTGAGGTGTATTTGAACTCAGGTACTCCTGACTCGAGGACTGGTGCTCTATCCACTGCATCACTTAGTTGGCTCAACAGTAGAATTTTGATTCTACACCTCTGAATATATGACTTTTAGAGTTGGAGCTATTTGAGCTGATCTGAACTTAGCCTGTAATATGAAGGATACTGTAAGGCCTTTCCTAAAAACATAATACACTATAAATTCTCTGGGGGTAGTTTGTAAATATAAGGAAAGTTGTTAGGAAAATTTAGTTTTTACATTGAGAGTTTTCCATTGAGGCACAACTATAAACTAAGGACTTTCAGAAAAGGCCAGTGTATACCCCATCTTGATGATTCTCTTCTTCCAGAAATCTCTTTATCTCTCTGCTTCACTCTTGGAATTATAAGTTGAGATGCCTATTTTTCCACCTGAAACAACTACCTTCAATAATTTTCTATATTCAAATTCTATATTAAAATATATTTTGAGATAAAGATCTCACACCATACAAATTATAAGAAAATGATAGTTTTATATTTCACAATTATTGAACAGACCTAGTGAATGGCAATATCTAAAAATAAATTGTATGCTTTGTATTTGGAGAATGGTTCAATAAAGTATGGTAGAAATATATTTTAAGGATTGATAAATCAAAAAAATTCAGGGAAATATATCATTCATATGAACTAATTCAGTCTAAAAGATGCTCAATCAAGAGAATATATATATAATATATGATATATATTATATATATATATCAATTTTAATAAGGCAATTGAAAACAAAACTAAAAGCTATCACATCAACTAGTCAAAGATGAATCCAGACAGTTTAGGTTAAAACACATTTCCCACATTTTCTCATAACACATAAGAGTAAGAATAAGAATAAAAAGATACATTGCTTTCAGTTGCTGTTGCTAGATTTATTCTTGTTGAATTATCTTTTCAGTTGAGTTTTTCCATCTGAGGTTTTCTTGACAAAGATAATGGAGAGCTTTGAAATTTCTTTCTCCAGCTCATTCTGCAGATGAGGAAACTTAAGCAATAGGGTTAACAGACTTGCTTAGGATCATATAGACACTAATTGTTTGAGACTAGATTTGAACATAGGAAGATGAGTCTTTCTGACTCCAGACTGGTACTCTAACTACTACACTATTTAGCTACTTCATTGTTAGATTAGTGATTGTGGGGGGGCTCGGGGATGGGGGAGGAGTGTGCTATGACTCTGATTGTTACAAAGTAAATACTGTGCCAAAATCTAATATACTTTTAAAAAGGTAACATACTTATATGTAATTTTACTTTGAACTTAAATTTGATCTTTCATATTCATCAAATTCTTTTTTTACTCTTTATTTCTCATAATTTCCTGATATGAAATATTCTATCTTCATAGTATGTAAGCTTTATTCATAGATGCTAATGTATGATTAGTGATGACATACCTTTATATAAAATAGTTTTTTTCATATTGCTATGCTTTGGCTATAGAAAAAGAGAGAAGAGTGCTTTGGAATAATCTTCTAAAGAAGAGAAAAGGGAAACAGTGAATAAAATAGCATAGAAGAGAGATGGACTTTTGAGTTAATTTTTTAAGGGATAGTCAATGGTGGGAAGGCATTCATTATCTTGGCATTAAAATACTGGAATTCTCCTCCTCCTCCTCCTCCTTCTCCTTCATTTCTTTCTCCTCCTCCTCCTCCTCCTCCTCCTCCCTTTCCTTCCTTCTCCTTTTCCTTTTCCTTCTTCTCCTCCTTTTCCTTCTTTCTCCTCCTCCTCCTTCTCCCAGGAAAGGGAGCTGTTTTTCCAGTTTTTACTCCACTATTGCCTGAAAAAAGATAGAACTAGCAGCTTCACAAGAGACAATACTTACCATAATGAAAGTCTAGTATCATTTAGGTACCTAATAGAAGCTGTGAATTACCTGAGTGTCTTGTGTTTTCCAAAAACAAAACAAAAAAAACAAAAACAAAAAAAAACCTAAGACTATTGCTCTAATACTCCTTCAAGGTCAAAAAGAATAAGAAAAAGAATGCAAGATGAGTCAGATATATGAGGATATTGGACAGAAGAAATCTATGGCATCATTACAGTTTTTCCTCACACCAAGGTGACAGTGTTCCTGCCTTCGTGATGAATAGAGAATATTACATTATTCTATGGAGTAACCTAAACTTACTTGCATTTGTTCAAGTAGAAACCTATAAAATGTGGCTCATTCTGGTAATTGTGAATCAATCTGACACAGAGAGCAAAGATATTTCTCTAGGGTATAGAAAATCAGGGCAATTTTCCAGGGCCTGATGATTTTTAGCAGTACAGGAACCACATTTTTTTAGCAATTACTGCTGAATCTTTTACATATACAATCAGACAACTTTCTATCATTTCTAAGGCAAAACAGGCCATAAATGTCATTCCCCCCTGAAAAGAATTATATGGTAATGCAAATTGTTGTTCAATTGTTTCATTTGCATCTGACTATTCATGACCCCATTTTGGATTTTCTTGGCAACATTATTGGAGTGGTTTGCCATTTCCTTCTCCAGTTGCTTTTTACAGATAATGAACTGAAGCAAACAGGGTTAAGTGACTTGCCTAGGGTCATATACCTAGAAAGAGTCTGAAACCAAATTTAGACTCACAAAGATGAATCTTCCTGATTCCAAGGCCATTGCCCTACCCACTTAGCAACCTGGCTGCCCCTAATATAAATTAATTATACCTAAATCTTTAATCTATCTGTTTGGCCTTGTCAACTAGTTTTTAGTTCTTTGTAAAAAAAGGTTTGAAAATGAATATAATAGGAGAGGAATTTACAGGAGGTTTCAATAGAATAAAGGATAGTAAAAGCAAAAGGAGAAAGGAAATATTCTAGAATATGAACATGATTTTAGCAAGAAGTGGTTATGTTGAGTAGGGGAGAGACATTCAATTTCTGTTGGTAGTCTGCCTAAATAATTAATGGACAATAAATAGAACTATACTAGAGATAAAACATAGACTACCAGTCAGAGTCAAAACTAGGGTGGCACAATTGGGATGCTGAGAGATGAAGACATAAGTTGCTGAAAATCATTTGCAATCCCTCATGTAAGGGAAATAACCTACAGAGAGAGAGGAAAATTAGTGTCAAAAGGAATTTCTCTCTTCTTTCCCCCCATAGACCCTTCCCTACTCTGGCTCCACTTTGCTCTACTACCTTGCCTGGAGTGGTCTCGGGGTTCTGAGAAGCTGCACCTCCAAAGATGGAGTCTCATGTCAATTTTTTTTTGCGTGGTTTGTTTCATTTCATGGCAGTTATAGCACATTTAGGAATCAAACTCTTTAGTCCATTCAAAAGTCAAGCTCACTTTTTATTATGAATTTTTTTAGGGTTTTGCAAGGCAAATGGGGTTAAGTGGCTTGTCCAAGGCCACACAGCTAGGTAATTATTAAGTGTCTAAGACCGGATTTGAACCCAGGTACTCCTGACTCCAAGGCCTGTGCTTTATCCACTATGCCACCTAGCTGCCCCTTATTATGAATTTTATGAATTCTCCCTATTTATTTGCCTATGAAGCCCTAGATTTGTTCTATGGAATGTATGTATATCATAAATTTGCCTACTCTTTACTCCCTTTTGAGGAAGGAATACTTTTGAAAGAATGTCATATAAACACCATAATGTCTGTACCACTTCTAGAGGATCATTGCACATGGAATCAGGTTAAAATTGCCCTAATGTACACAGAATATGTCAGGTTAAGAAAACACTTTGACTTACTAGAGTCAAACCTATTTTCTTAATTTTAGAATTCTATAATTCTAAGGTACAGAATTAATATTTTATCTTCCTTGGTTATCATATAAATGTAAAGAAAGGAAAAAAGACCCAAAACAGTGGTTTTAAAAGCATTTGAGCTGTCCTAAAATTCAATTGATTATCTTGGAAAGATTCAATGGGAAGAATAATGTTCATCTGAGAATCTCTAATTGCGGCACTGAGCATACATATGTAGATTGGACTACCCTTGGAATCCTGGAATTAGGAAACATTGCCCATGGTAACTGATCTGAAACTTCAAGAATCAAGGCTTAACCCTGTGGTGATATTTCCACATCTCTAGTCACAAATTTCTACTCTGAAATGTATTTGCTACTTTTTTTGTGATTTCCTTTTGCAGCTTGCTCATTTTATCAGGTTTCATATGTATCCAAATACTGACAAAGTACAAAGGATAATAATTATTGACTCCAAACCCTCTAGGTATGGTTATTCACATGTACATTTACTGCAAAGAATAATGTAAAATAACAACAAAGAACTTTATCTCTAATGGGTGAAATTGGAATAATCTCCAACTTCGTTTCTAGCAATGACATTTTAAAATAATATTTATAAGCATGATTTAGAAAAATGGAAGTTTGCTATTCTCCTTTTATGATCTACTAATACATTATAAAATCACCATATATAAGAATCATAGAGTCTTAAATTTGGAAGATAGCCTTGAGATAAATTAGTAAAAAAAATCCTACATAATGCATGATTTCTTTCTTTCTTTCTTTCTTTCTTTCTTTCTTTCTTTCTTTCTTTCTTTCTTTCTTTCTTTCTTCTTTCTTTCTTTCTTTCTTTCTCTTTCTTTCTTTCTTTCTTTCTTTCTTTCTTTCTTTCTTTCTTTCCTTGCTTCCTTCATTCCTTTCTTCCATCTACCATCTGCCTATCTATGCATCTTTTTGAATAGCTATAGTAAAAGGAATCAATAGTGCCTTAGGAATCAAAGTATCTTCTTTGAATAGGCTTAATTTTTACAAAGATATTCTTTATGCTAAGTTGAAATCTGCTTCTATCCATTGGTTCTAGTCATTCAGAAAGTCAACTTCCTCTTTTGTATAACAAAATATGTTGAGAGGAATATAATATGCACCTAAGTTCACTTTTCACTAAGGAATCCAGTTTCTATCAATTAATACTGCCTGAATTCAAATTACCTCACCCTCTTGCATACTCCCTTTTAGAATTACTTGTTTGATAATTACTCTCAAAAGTGTGAACACAACATTTAAGTGTGTTGCCTGACCAGTATAATCCAGTATTTATTTTACTCATTCTATTTTTAAAAGTGCATGAAAAAAAAAGATGAACAGGCAAAAGTTGTGATATGCACACATTTATATAACAAGTTTATACTGTTTGTCAAACAGAAGATTCTTTAAATATTTCCCCTTCTGTCATTTAACATCCTCAAAATCACACTTTCTCAGAACAAGAGGCTTTGATTTGACATGAAAAATTGTAAAAGGCTCAAAGTATAGACATTATAAATAATTCAACCCATGACTTCTTTCATGAAATATCTTTGCCTGCCAGAAATAGTACATCTCTTTCTGTTTCTTCCTTGACAATGACTTTTGAACATAGATTCTAATTTGATCTAAAACCTTTTAAGATATTGTTTTCTGTCCTTATTCAAATTGTCTAATTGGGCAAGACTCTCTAAGCTTCTCTCTGGCTACTGGAGAATCTCCAC
Source organism: Macrotis lagotis (assembly GCF_037893015.1). Taxonomy (NCBI): domain Eukaryota; kingdom Metazoa; phylum Chordata; class Mammalia; order Peramelemorphia; family Peramelidae; genus Macrotis; species Macrotis lagotis. The sequence continues at coordinate 140,340,547 of NC_133659.1, read as the reverse complement.
ATAATTTTGGCTCATTGTTCTATGAACTGATAAATCTTTACTTCTTATCTTATGGTATTGCCATGGCTTTCACCTCTTTACTCCCATATGATAAAAGACAATTCCATTCTTCCACTACCAGAACATAGAAACATAAAAAATTGTGATGTTTAAAGATTGCTAGGTCACTGAAAGATGAAATCAAGGTAAACAGGGAGCCCAAAAATTGGAGATGTGCTAAATTCCATGACTCAATGAATCCAATAAATTAGGATTATTCTTCTGTTTAATTACTTTAAGCAACATGCTAGCATGTCTAAAAAGTATGAGCTCACTCTCACTATTTTGGTGGTCAATCTAAGTTAATAAATTGGCTTATATTTAATAATAATTACATTAGATATTCTCTTCACTTTTCTATATGATTATTGCTTCCTCCATTTTGGTCAAAGAAGTCACTATATCCATTTAGAATAATAAATTTGTATTGTTAAATCATTCTAAAATGCTTTTTTTATTTAGACATACTCGAATACTTCCACGCATCCGTAATTTAGTTGATACAGCTTTTCTTGCCAGATCCAACCCATCTAATGTGTTCCAATTCCATGCTAAATTTTTATACATCCTATCATAAATATGCCATAGAGAACCCCAGAGTATACAAGCAAGATTACTCATGTTCTTTGAACATGTTTAGATGCCAGTAGAACACATAGTTTGTAAGATAGCTGTTGCTATGTAACTAGCCCCTCTTTTATCAAATCATGCAATTTTATCATATTCCTTATACTATTCTCTTGAATAACATCATTTAAAATGTGTTTCAGTCTACTCACAACCAAACTTTTCATTGCATTTTGGGTGAACTTCAGCTTCAATTCTTTGACTGTAAGATTGAACGACTCAACATCCTAGAGTATAGCAAGGAGAATTTGATATTAAAAAGATGGAACTCTGTTTCAGGGGAAAGCTCCTGATAACTAAAAAACAAAAACAAAAAACTGTACAATTTTTGAAAGCCAATACTGCTCATCTTCTTCCTGTTCAGTGATAGTTCCAGCATGATTTTTTTTCAATATTTATCAATATTATCAATATTGATGAGTTTTATGATTAGTTTATTCAACTGTGTAATTTATTTTGGGCAACAGACATTTTTTACCTCCTCGAATTTTTCTTTTTCCTATCTATGTTATTAAGTGAACTATTTTGAGTGATTGTAGATCTCATTAAGGAGATTACAACATTCTTGGCTTGGCACTATCAGCAAAATGTCATGAAAATGGGAGTAATAAGTCAATCTCTACATATTTGGGGAATTCATTGTTGTGAACTGTGTACTTTTCATCCACTAAGACAATGACATACACCATTGATAAATATATGCCACTTGGTTCTGTGCTTCTCTTAATATAAATAATTAAAAGCTGTAGAACAATTTATCTTTATTAAATCTATCAAGGAAAATATATATGATGTTGACATATATGTGATATTACCTTGTCAGGGGAAAGCCTTTAAAGATTCATTTTACTTTGGCACATAGTAAGCATTTAATAAATGTTCATGAATTGACTGTTCTAATTAAAAGTTTTCATAGAATCAACAAATAATAAGCACAGTCGTATTGTTCACTAGCTACATTTTCAAACACTAATGAAATTATAAAAATGATCATTTATTGTAGAACATAATTTGTGAAAGCCTCTCTCATTTTCATGCCATTATCACATTCATGTTGATTATTTTTATGAAAATTGTGCAAAGATGGGGAAATTAGGCATATAGGGTTAATAATTATTATTTTTTCAGTATTTTTATTTATTTGCCTTTTTCATAATAATATGATATGAGATTGTTTTCCAGTTTTTAAAATCTTTCCATTTTTCATATACTTTGGTATATTGATGCATCAATTCTCTTAAAGTGGTGTCATTTTTAATGCAGACCTTTTCTGTGTATTCTTAGTTCAGTCCAGGTGCTTTTCTCCAGTTTATTTGCTTCAATACCATTTCTAATTCCTCAAAGTACATATGTAAGACTGTGATATTAGATTGTAAATGTAATCATCCCAGTCCCTTGATGAAAAATGTTTGTTACAAAATAACTTTACAAATCTTTTGAATTTTCCATTTTAATTTTCCTCCTTCCAATTTCTTCTTGGATATTACACAATTTTTCATGATATGATTTTACAAATGAGTTTATATTTTAATTCAATGATGACTTTGGCCATCATATCTCTTCACTTGGTATGAGATCAAGTATTTGCTGAATTAAGCAATTATTAGACTCTTGCACTCTTCATTATGAGAACTAATTTGAATCAGTTAAAGTTCTTTAAGAATTAGTCATAATTAATTTCAGTGTTCTTTTCTCTAAGCAGTTCACTTTTTTCAGCATGAGTAGTTCTTTTAAATAATCTAGCTGAAATTTTTATAAATCCACAACATATTATTTTCTTCTCACTATTCTTCTCATTTCTATTACCAAATTTATAGTCTTCCTTTGGAAAAAAAATACTTCAGAAATGATTCTTAAATTACTAATGAATCATTTCTTGTTAAAATAGTCAATTTAATATTTATGACTCTCATGCTCATGAGTTAATGCTTCCTGAAACTTTTGTATAATAATATATAGATGATATACAGATGTTAGATTGCTGTGGTCTCAAAAGGTTTTTGACTTCCCATATTTCTTATTCCTAAACAACCTTTTCTAACATAATTTTTGTATTTCCCCATTACATTAGCATTTGAATTGAAGCTGTTGAACATTAACATAGTTCAACAGAGATACATGAAAAGGTTATAAAAGGGAAAAGAAAAAACTGCTAACCAATTAGATAAAACTGGCTATATCCCCACCCGGGAGAAAGATTCTCATAATTCCTTAGAACTGTAACTCAATTAGAGAGATAATATATTTAGTCAGAAGTAATGGACACACATGATTTGTCCTGACTCTGATAGAATGATTTTAAAAAAATATCTCCTTAAGAGGGGTGAAAATAAAGAGATGGGAGGATGGAGGAGACTGAATGGGGTAAATCACATTACACAAATAGGTACAAAGGACCTATTGCAATAGGAAGAATGGAGAAGGTAAGAACTGCCTGAATCTTACTCTCATCAGATTTGGCTCAAGGAAAGATTAACGTACACACACTCAGTTAAGTTAAAATTTATCTTACTTCTTAAATATTAAAGGGGGAAAGGAGGAAGAAAAGATGAACTAACAGAAGGAAGGGAAGGAAGAAGGGGCAAAGGGGAAGGGGAAAGAAAGGGGAGGGGTGGTAGATATAAATGGAACAAACACACTGAAGGAGGTGGATTTCAGAAGCAAAATACTGGGGAATGTGGATAAGGCGAGAAAAGGGGAAAAAGCAGAGGGAAGATAACATGGAGGGCAATAAAGAGTCAGTAATTATAACTTTGAATGTGAATGGGATGAACTTTCCTATAAAGCATAAGAGAACAGCAAACTGGATTAAAAAACCAGAATCCTTAAATATGCTGCTTACAAGAAACTCATTTGAAGCAGAGAGATACATATAGAGTGAAGGTAAAAGGTTGGAGAAGAATATATTTTGCTTCAGCTGAAGTGAAAAAGGCAGGGGTAGCAATCCTTTTCTCAGACAAAGCAGCTGCAAAACACAGCTCTCATTAAAAGAGATAATGAAGGAAATTTTATCATTCTAAAAGGTACCATAGACAAGAAGTTATTTCAATATGGTATGCACCAAGTGGTATAGCATCTAAATTCTTAGAGGAGAAGCTGAATGAGTTATAGGAAGACATGACATAGACAGCAAAATTATACTGGTGGGAGACTTCAACCTCCCTCTCTCAGTTTTAGATGAATCTAACCACAAAATAAAGAAGGAAGTTAAGGAGGTAAATTGAATGTTAGAAAACCTAGACATGATAGACCTTTGGAGAAAACTGAATGGGGATAGTAAGGAATATTTTTTTCCTGCAGTATATAGCACACAAAAATTGAGCATGTACTAGGATATGAAAACCTTATAATCAAATGCAGAAAGGCAAAAATAGTGAATACTCCCTTCTTAGATCATAATGCAATAAAAATCACATGCAGTAATGGACCATGTAGAGATAGGCCTTAAACTAATTGGAAACTAAATAACCTCATTTTAAAGAATGAGTGGATCAAACAACAAATCAAAGATAGAAATAATGATTTCATTCTAGATAATGACAATAGCAAGACAATATACCAAAACTTATGGGATACAGCCACAGCAATATATAATATCTTTAAATGCTTACATGAATAAAATAGAGAGAGGAAATCAATGAACTAAGCATGCAACTAAAAAAACAGAGAAAGAATAAATTAAAATTCCTCAATTAAATACCAAATTAGAAATTCTAAAAATTAAAGGAGAAATTAATAAAGTCAAAAGTGAGAAAACTATTGAACCAATAAATAAAACCAAGAGTTGGTTTTTATTTTAAAAACCCCATAAAATTATAAATCTTTGGCTAATTTGATTTTAAAAAAGAAAAAAGAAAAGCAAATTACTGGTATCATAAATGAAAAAGGTGAACTCACCATTAAAGAAATAATTCAGAATTATTTTGTCCAACTGAATGCCAATAAATTTGATAATCTAAGTGAAATGGATGAATATTTAGAAAAATATAAGTTGCTCAGGTTAAATGAAGAGGAAAAAGAATTCAATAAGCCATCATTGAACTCCATAAGGAAAAATCTCCAGGGCCAGATGGATTCACAAGGGAATTCTAGAAAACATTTAAGGAATAATTAGTTCCAATTCTATATAAACCCTTTGGAAAAATAGATGAAGAAGGAACTCTGCCTAACTCCTTCTATGACACCAATATGGTGCTAATACCTAAACCAGGAAGAGTCAAAACAGAGAAAAGACATTATAGACCAATTTCCCTAATGAATATGGATGCAAAAATCTTAAATTAAATCTTAGCAAAACGATTACAAGAGGTTATCACAAGGATAATATACTATGACCAAGTAGGATTTCTCCCAGGAATTCAGGGCTGGGTCAGTGTTAGGAAAACTGCTAGTATAATTGATTATATCAATAACAAACCTAACAGTAATCATATGATTATCTCAATAGATCCTGAAAAAGCTTTTGACAAAAAAGTAACACTCATTTTTACTAAAAACACTAGCAAGAGGAGGAATAAATGAATTGTTCCTTAGAATGATAAGTGCTATCTAGCTGCAACCATCATCAAGCATAATATGCAGTGGGGATAAGCTAGAGGCATTCCCAATAAGATCAGGGGTGAAACAAGGATGCCCATTAACACCACTATTATTCAATATTTTATTAGAAATGATGACTTCAACAATTAGAGAAGAAAAAGAAATCAAAGGAATTATAATTGGGAAGGAAGAAACAAAACTCTCACTCTTTGCAGATGACATGATGGTACACCTAGAGAATCCTAAAAAACTACAAGAAGCAATAAGTAACTTTACCAAAGTTGCAGGATATAAAATAAACCCACATAAATTCTCAGCATTTCTATATATTACTAGCAAGACACAGCAGTATGACTGAAAGAGAAATCCCATTTCAGGTAACTTCAGTCAATATAAAATACTTGGGGATTGACCTGTCAAGGTAGACTCAGAAACTCTATGCAAACAACTATAAAACACTATCAAACAAATAAAATCAGATTTAAATAACTGGGAAAATATCAACTGCTCATGGATAGGCCAAGATAATATGATAAAAATAACAATTCTATCTAAATTAAACTACTACTGCCTTACCAATCAAACTCCCCTAAAATTACTTTAATGAGCTAGAAAATAATTGTAAATTAAATTAAACCCATATGGAGAAACAAAAAGTCAAAAATATCAAGAGATTTAATGAAAAAAAGTACAAAAGAAAGTAGCTTAGTTTTACCAGATCTAAAATTATGTTGTAAAGTCATCAGTCATCAAAACTATCTCATACTGGCTAAGACAAAGAGTGGTGGATCAGAGGAATAGACTAGATGCAAAAGAGACAGCAGAAAATGATTACAGTAATCTGCTATCTGATAAACTCAAAGAACCCAGCTTCTGGGATAAGAACTCTCTCAGTAAAAACTGTTGGGAAAATTGGAAGATAGTACGGCAGAAATTTGGATTAGACCAACATCTCATACCCTATACCAAGATAAGATCAAAATGGGTGCAGGATTTAGACATAAAAGACAATATTATAAGCAAACTAGGGGATCAAGGAATAGTTTACCTATCAGATCTGTAGATTGGGAAGTAGTTTATGACCAAGGAAGAGATTGAAAACATCATTAAATCTAAGTAATTTTGATTACATAAAATTAAAAAACTTATGCACAAACAAAACCACTGTAACCAAGATTAAAAGAAATATAATAAACTGGGGAAACATTTTTATGACTAATATTTCTGACAAAGGACTCATTTCTAAACTATATAGAGAACATCAAATTTATTTAAAAAAAACCAAGCTATTCTCCAATTGACAAATGGTCAAAGGACATGCAAAGGTAATTTGTAGATGAGGAAATCAAAGCTGTTCATAGTCATATGAAAAATTGCTCCAAATCATTACTGGGTAGAGAAATGCAAATTAAAGCATCTCTGAGCTATCACCTCACACCTCTCAGATTGGCTAATATGACCAGAAAGGGCAATAAGCAAGGTTGGAAGTAATGTGGGAAATCTGGGACACTAATGCATTATTGGTGGAGTTGTGAACTGATCCAACCTTTCTGAAAAGCAATTTGGAATTATATCCAAAGGATAATAAAATATGCATACTCTTTGGTCCAGTAATACCACTACTGTGTCTATACCCTGAAGAGATCATGAAAAAGGATTAAAAACAACACAGTAGCCCTGTTGTGGTGGCAAAGAATTTGAAATTGAGTGAATGTGCATCAACTGGGGAATGGCTGCACAAGTTATGGTATATGTACATTATGGAACACTATTGTTCTATTAGAAACTAGGAGGGATGGAATTTGAGAGACGCCTGGAAAGACTTGCATGAACTTATGCTGAGCAAGATAATCAGGGATAATTTTGGGGTATCTGTGATGGAGAATACCATCCAATACTTATCCAGAGAAAGAACTGTGGAGTCAAAGACCAAAGACCTTCAATTAAAAAAAAAAGTTATCTTATGTACTACATAATTTTGTTGTCTCCAAATATTTTATTTTTTCCTCAAGGATATGATTCTTCTCTCAACACATTCAATTTTGATCAATGTATAGCATGGAAACAATGTAAAGATGATCAGTTTGCCTTCTGTGGGGTAAGTGGGGGGAGGGAAGGAAGAGTGGGAGAATAATTGTAAAATTCAAAACTACAAAATAATGATAGGAGAAACTATTATATATAATTGGAAAACATAAAATATTTAAAAATGAAAATAAAAAGTAAAATAAAAAATATGACTATTTAAAAATATAAAATTTGATGAACTTTCCCCCAATCCATGATTTCATTGGTATAGGAACTGAGAAATCAATAAACTTCCTCTTCCAAAGCAAATCTGAACTTGATTTGCAACAAGAAAATTTTCTTGGGTACTGATGGGTTCAGTGATTTATGCAAAGTTACATAGATATTCAGGGTTGGAGGATGCCCTTGAAACCACACCTCCTCAATTGACTTTGTTACCAAAATGGAAGAATTTTTCTCCCCCTTATAGCTGTGGTTTTTAAAGTATAGTCTGAGGATCTTTGGATATCCTTCAGACCTTTAATGGGAGTCTACAAGATCAAAATAATTTTATAAAAACATTATTTGCCTATTAAAATTGCCTTCCTCTTCCAACAACTTATGATGAAGCCTGATTTTCTTCATATAATTAAACTAAAACAGCATATCATAACAAATTCAATATAGAAGATATGAGAACCAAACTGTCTTCTATTAAGCTAGATATTAAAGAGAATTGAAAAAAAATGTAAAACAATGCCACTCTTCTCATTAATTTGTTTTCTTTTCATGAAAATATATTTTTCATTTAAAATGTCATTATGTTAACATAATGAGTTTTTCTTTAGAATTAATTTTTAAATATTAATTTTAATATAATAAATATTGATATTGATAGATAAATTGATAGATAAATCTGCACAAAGACCTCCATATTTCAGCATTCAAAATTGTGCCTAAATAATACAATTACATTTAAAGTATTACTTCCACATATCTTTTGTTCCTATATAGTTTGCCCTTTCCTTTTTCTAAGTCTTATAAAAAAATCAGTGTTCATTCATAATATTCAATTAAAATTTTTCAAGTATTCTGTGACATTTTCATCATCAAATTAGAATATTTTACTCAATACTTCTTTTTTTGTTTGTTTTTTTGTTTATTTAGGTTTTTGCAAGGCAAATGTGGTTAAGTGGCTTGCCCAGGGACACACAGCTAGGTAATTATTAAGTGTCTGAGACTGGATTTGAACCCAAGTACTCCTGACCCCAGGACTGGTGCTTTATTCACTGTGCCACCTAGCCACTCCTACTCAATACTTCTTAAACATCTCTGGAGCAATTGTAGGGTCAGCTACTGCCAAGCTTATAATGGCTAGTATTTTTTTAACTTTGATAGTTGATAACTTCAACATTTAGGCAACAGGAAATCAATGGAACTGTCAAAAGCAATTGCCATAAGGCCAGCAGCCAGTTTCTCCACTGAACCATGAAGACAGGGCGCTTGGCTTGGTTTACAGTTCCTTATGGTTTTCACTGTTGTCTTCAATGATAAATATTGACACATTTGTAACACAGAACATATTATTAGAGTAATTCCTCAGAAAAAAAGGAAAGAAACTATCTTACCAAAGGGAGAGATGGCCATTTCACATCGCTAACTTCTTACCCAAATTTCCAATCATTTGCAAGTCATGTGGATTTAATCTAATACAGTGTATGCATACATCATAGAAAAGACCATATAACAAGAAAACTTTTTTAAACAAAGTCTAAAGAAAATTTTGGGACTGGGGAAAGAGAACTGGGAAAAAATTCAGACAATAGAATTCTGGAACAAAAATGGACCTTAGAGTTTACCTATTGAAACTTTTTTTGGTTTACAGAAATTGACAGAGAACTCAAGGCTGTTCAATTAGATTGTAGCAGAGCTGGAAAAGTCATACTATTAAATGGTACCGTTTTTGCTTTACTATCACCCGAAGCTTTGCGAAATGAATGTATTTCTCTACCTCATCTCTATAGTTGATATAAAGCTGCATTTCTTTTTCATGTAATAATAGAGGTAAGAGTAAGCATTCTTTTTTCTTCTCTGGAACTCATTTAGGATTCTGAAGATCTTTAAGGAATAATCTTGGTGCTTTTTGACATAAGAACAACAATTTTGTAGCTCTTTAAGGTTTGCAAAACTGTAAGTATAAACTCATTTTATTCTCATAACAACTGTAAAGTATTATATAGGATATATAATATTATCATTTCATATTATATCATGTTATAATATATATTATATTATATTCCTTATAAATGAGGAAACTGAGGCAGATGGAGTGACTTGCCCAGGATCTGAGAAAGGACTTGAACTCTTCCTAATGCCGGGTCTAGAACTCCATACATTGTGCCCCCTAGTTACCCCAATGTTATATACTATAGAAGGATAAATTTTTCACATTCCTTTCTGTTCCTAGATTAAATTTCCGATCATTCTCCAGTATTATTAGCATTTGAAGTAGCATAATGTAGCATTATAAAAAAGCCAGTCTTGGATTCAGAAAGAACTGGAGTGACCCCAATAACACTTAATAACTATGTAGCCATGGGGTAATTAATTTATGCAGATCTCAGTGTCCTCATCTATAAAATACGGATGTAAAAGTTAACTGAAGGGTTTTTGTGCCTCAAATGAAATAATCTGTTTGAAGCAATTTGCCAACCTTAAAATACTATATGACTGTTACCTGGTTTAATCAGGTCGACAAGAAACAGTTTCCCAAGGGAAAGAAAGGGGAAAAAATAGATGTGTATCAATTTCTTGAGATAGAAGAATAAAAGACCATTATCATGGGAGATATACTAGTACCAATGAGAATCATGTTAAATTTCCTTATTTCCCCTAACACAAATCAAGAAAAATGAGTCTGAAGAGGGCTTCATAGAGCTAAAGATGATTTAAAAAATCTATAGTGGGGAAGAGAGAATAAATTGTAATATTCTGGAGAAAAGGTGTAAATCAAAGAGAGAGGGGTGGAGAAAAAAGAAGGGAAGAGTAAAAAATGAAAGAAGGGGGTTCGGAGGGAGGGAGAGAGTACAAACTTTCCTATGACTATGACAGACCTCTTGGAGTACAATAACCCTGTGATTTATGACCAAATTACTATATCCATTAAGAGATGTCTAAAGTAGCAGAGGGAGTAGCAGAATAGTACTAGTGTTCTTTTTCTTATTTTTTTGTTGATTGAACAAGTTAAGTGCATTTCTAACTAAATACAGAAAAGAGATGTCCTATTTTGTCAAATAGCATTTAACTCAGCAGCTCAGTTCAGTAACCTTGTTCTTAAAATATATCATTCAAATAATTTAATTTCCTTCTTTATTGGACCTCATTTGTCAGAGGTATTGCAATTTACTAAGGAATAGTGACACAATTGGCTATTATTTCAAGCTTGACTCTATTTTCTCAGGTTCAATGATTACTCAAAAAGTAAACAAAATAAAGCTATATTACAAAAAAGTTACTTCATTTTAAGGAATACTTAACCTTCTAAAATGATTTTCAACTAAACTTTGAGAATGATTATTTCTTGATGGAACAGGTCTTTCACAATAGGACCCCATTAGTTCAAGTGAATTTGGCAAGGAATGAAGTCTTAGAAAAACAATCATTTAAAAGCCAAACTATATGAGATTCATTAGTGAAGCAATTTCTGATTGTTGTTGCTAATTATAGAGAAGAATACAGCTTTCTAAATAATTAATTGAAGGGGCTTAGATATCACAGAAATGGTGATTTATGATCAGAGATCTTGCTTGTATCTAGGATATAACAATCCTTATCCTAGAAGCTACTGACATGAAAAACTATATTGATTTATATTTTGCAATAGAGACACTAAAATGACATAGTAAAGAGAAATATATTGTTTGTTCAACTACTATGGGAACATGGTAATCCAAGTCAGAAAATATTACTTCATTTCATAAATTTCTTTTATAGTAAGTTTTGAGGTGACTACTGTAACTTATCCTTAATTTTCACATTTAATTCTCATGAACAAAAATACAAAACATATTCTATGAAAATCTGTAAGAAAAATGAGTCTGCAATCTGGAATTATGCCCAAAAGGCAATAAAAATGTGCATAGTCTTTGATCCAGCAATACCACCACTACTGGGTCTATACCCTGAAGAGATTATGAAAAAGGGTAAAAAAATAATGTACCAAAATATTCATAGCAGCCCTGTTTGTGGTAGCAAAGAATTGGAAAGTAGGTCAATGTCTATCAATTGGGGAATGACTGAACAAATTGTGGTATAATGTATGTTATGTAACACTATTGCTCTATTAGATACCAGGAGGGATGGTAATTCAGAGAAGTCTGGAAAGACTTGCATGAACTGATGATGAGCAAGATGAGCAGAACCAGAAGAACATTTTACACTCTTAACAGTACCATGGGGGTGATGATCAATATTACTGGATTTGCTCATTCCATCAATGCAATAATCAGGGACAATTTTAGAGCACCTGTGATGGAGAATACTATTGGTACCTAGAGAAAGACCTGTGGAGTTTAAACAAAGATCAAAGTCTACTACCTTCAATTTTTTTATTAAAAAAATGTCTTATGTACTACATAATTTTGCTATCTCTAATATTTTATTTTCTCCTCAAGGATAAGATTTCTCTCCCAATACATCCAACAATTAATGTACAGCATGGAAACAATGTAAAGATTACCAGACTGCCTTCTGTGGGGGCATGGGGGGGAGGGAAGGGAGGGTGAAGGAAAGATTGCAAAATTCAAAACTTTACAGAAAATGATGGGTAGAAACTACTATTGTGTATAATTGGGAAACAAAATATTAATTAAAAAAAGAAAAATGGGTCTGAAGAAGGTTAAGTGTACCTAGAGATGGTTTAAAATTTTATAATGGGAAAGAAGGGATTAATTATATTGTCCTGGAAAGAGGTTGTAGATCTAGAGAAAGGAGAGCGAGCGAGAGAGAGAGAGAGAGAGAGAGAGAGAGAGAGAGAGAGAAGAACAGAGAGAGACAGAGACAGAAACAGAGAGGCAGACAGAGACACAGAGACACAAAGACAGAGACACAGAGAGAAAGAGAACTTTGTATATATTCCTCTGTGAATATGACAGACCACTCTTGAATAATCTGAGTATATTCTATCTTTCCTTACTTCAGAGAAATCTATCATTTTCCTCCTGGCTCTGCTAGAGATGATCCACTGAAATGTAATTATCCCAAATAATTAATTCATATTCCAAAATTGAGCAGTATTTTTCTTGCTCATTGGCAGACTCCAGCATGGTATCTAAACAAAATTATGTGGTTCTCAAAAGAAAATCTTTATTTCACTAAAGAAAATGCTCTCCATAGCTTTAATATTTCTCTCCCATTGAAGCGTAAATCAATGATTGTTTTCATGATTTACAGAATAAATCTCTGGCCTTTAGAACAATAATTTATGCATACATATGCAAGTATAATCACCTATGCTTACATGTAAAAACATGAATATAATTTCTATGTTTACCTTAATCTACATATAGCTTTCTACTTTCATTCTCTGGAAAACCAGAACAAGTCTAATCCATATGAATCCCTTCAGTGACTGGAAAAGAGTCATCAGTTTCCCACTGTCTTCTTTCCTTTATAACAAGCATCTTCAATTCCTTCAAGTTTTCTTTTCATGAGTTGTTCTCAAGATCTCTTCCCTATCCTGATTTCCTTCCTTTTGATGCTCCCCAGCTCCTATCTTTCCTAAAATACAGAACTCAAATCTTACATAGTATTCTAGATATACAATATGAACCATGACTGAAAATAATGAGACTATCTCCTCTTGTGTGATACCTGTGTGTTGATACATGATATATTTTTTAGTACAGCCTCATATAATTTTTTTCTCTCTATGCCACACATATAGATTATGGCAATGTGTATAAAATATAAATTCAAATATCACACTATTTGAATTTGTATGCAAATTTCAAATAGTTTAGAACTAATGACAATATTTTATTTATATAATAATTTCAAATAATGTAAATACCATAAGTATGATCACTTCATGGGATTATTATTTGTACTAATATGGAACTGAACTATAGCCATATACCATCTATCAATTTAAAGATCTGTCAAACAGCTACATTTCGTAAATGTAAAATACAGAAAATAATATGAGTGATTACAATATGTAAAGCTGTTTTTGTTTTGTTTTGTTTGTCCAGACATGTGGTTCCATTATTAAAGAATCCCTGTTGTGCAAATTCACTGTAATGATACAGATCATCAGAAGGAGAGGTAAATTAATTTGTCCATGGCAATGTAACTGGCATATATTCTAATAGCAAGCCTAGAACAATGTTTTTCTGATACTGATTGCCCCTTTATCCACTATACCACACCACCTCTTTTGATACAGATTTTGGAAGTTAGATATAGAATAGCAACAACATTCTGTATTCTGGAAAATCTTTATTAATTCCAAAGACTCAGATAATAGAACTATAGAACAGAAGCCAATGAGACTCACTTCATCCCAATGTGATTATAAATTAGACATATCTTAAAAATCAATTGATGATTCCCAGGAAATCAATGTAGAGATTTCAATCTGAACAATATGAGCTGAAAATTGAAACCCAGTTAGGTTGTTGCCACAACATAACATTTTAATTGCAACAGAATTTGCTTGGAAAGTCACAAATAAGGGCTTATGATAATGTATCTTAGCAGTAACAAGAGTATAAATTCTTTGCCCTACAAACATTTGCTAAGCGAAGATATTATTTTTGAATTTCAAAAATGTGTGCAAAAATATGTATACAGAGTTCTAATAAAGAGGGCAGCTAGAAGTACAGTAGGTAAAGTAGGGTCTGGAGTCAGGAAGACCCAAGTTCAAATCTGGCCTTGTGTCTACATAGTCTCTGTGTCTACATAGTCTCTGTGACCCTGGGAAAGTCACTCACTCATCTGGAGAAGGTAAAAAGGCAAAACAACTAGGATCCTTGAAAGGAAAACTCAAAATGATATCATGAAGAACCAGACATGACTGAAATGACTGAATAATAATAATCTTTAGATCTATTGTCATTATAGTTCATAGCAATCAATCAACCAATGTTTATTAAATGGCCCTGTGTTAATTGTTGGAGTAAGGAGGTATATAATAGAGTTTGTCTGAATATCACAAATATTAATATAGAGGAAGTATGGTAGAAATAAAAAATATGAAATTTGAAGTCTGGGAGACATGAGCTGAATTTTCAGCTCTGCTAATTACAACTGATAATACTTGACCTAAGTTGTTTAGCATCTTTGGACCTCAATGTATCCTTCTATAAGGGGATGAGGGAGACTAATTGGATCAAAAGATCTCTCTTCAGTCAACCAATTTATTAAGCACCTATTATATTCCAGATACTATGCTAGGGACAGGGGTTACAAAGCCAAAAGTGAAAAAAAACTCTGTCCTCAAAGCATCTAGATGTGTTCTTTCAGGAAAAACAATATATGCCTTAATAAGCACATATAAAAGAGCCAGCAGGTGATTTTTGAGAAGACGGTACTAGCAAATGGGAATGAGAATGGTTTTATGGTGGTATATGAGTAGAATTCTGAAGGAGATTAGGGATTTTAAGAAATTCTAGGCCTGAAAGATAGGGAGCAGAAATTCTTAGAGATGGAAAATTGACTCTATTGATGGGGGAAAAAAGTCTACTTTTCCTGGGCACTATAGTGAGTGAAGGAAAATATTGTGTAATAAACCTGTAAAGATACCTCCAAACCTTATTACCCAAATCAGGGGGGAAGTAATAAATGACATTGATGTGGCATTTTAAAGTTTGCAAAGATAGATAGATATACTATCTACCTACCTATCATCTATCAATGTATCTATCTCCTATTAAACTGATGTTATTATTTTCATTTTTATAACTGAATTTATTTGTTTTTGGGACTATATATATATATATGTATATATATATATATATATACATATACACCACTTGAAGTTATAGATAATGGCTCAAGACAACTTTCATTTGGCATACTCAGTTCAATTAAATAAACATTTATTAAATGCCTTTTATGTTGAAAGTTGTACCAAAATGGGGGAGATAGAAATTTAAGATGAAATTCCAAGGTAATATGACATACAACTATAATCATGCCATAAAATATTACATGAGATCTGCTCTAGAGAGTTATAGAAGAAAGTGCTTTACACTGTCCAAGGGTAATGTCTGTACTTGGGGGATCAGAGAAAGATTCATGAAGTATCACCCTCTAAGTGAAAATTCAACAAGTGAAGGGTGAACTAGTTGAAAATTAGTCTTTGGATGAAATTATAAGACACAGATGGCAGTCCAGTTTCGTTGGAGCACAAGTTGCATGGAAAGAAAATATATGATAAAAATCGGAAAATTCAATGTTATCACACTTGGGTTCTTGAATGCCAAGCACAGGACTTTGATTATATATATATATATTCAATGGGAAAAAGGGAGAAACTAAGATTGCTAAGTATAGTAGTAGACTGTGACAAGACCCGTACACCAAGAGTACTACTCATACAGACCATATCATTTTAATATCACTTATTAAAAGATAGAGGGAGAAACATTGGTTTCTTTAACAAATTTATTAAATGTCTACCATATATTAGGAACTAAGCTAGGTGCTGATTAAACAAAGACAGAATACTCCTAGTATAACTTGAATTGGATTAAATTATATGTAGCAGTAGAGGAGAAAGCCCAGCATGTGCACTGAGGTCCCTGTGTTGTGAGGGTCTTGTTGTATGTCACTCAAAGGGAGGCATAGTAGACAACTCTAAATCTTCTCCCCCAACCTTCTAGGAGATATGATCAGATTCCATCTAACTTCTGATTGGTTTGCTATTTCTGGGGGCAAGGGGAATGCAGGTTTGATATTCCAAGGCTTGATGCCTTTCACACCATATATATTAATTCCACAGTGAGTATACAGAGAATAGCAAAGAAACCCATTAATCCAAATTGGTAATAACAAAATAAAACAAAACAAAAGCACAAACAATTTAAAAATCCCAGAAATCGGAAAAGGTACACATAAAAGAATTTATGCTAAAAAGTCCGATTCGGTTCAAGATAACTCACTTCAACCAAGAAAGAGAATCCTGAATCTCACCCAAGAGATTATTTTCTAGGTCTCTAGAGTAGTAAACTAGGAAGAGGGACATGATGGAGACTGCATGCTCCTATCCCCTCTTCCCAGAGTCTTTTCCTTCAGCACCCTGAAGTGAGGTTGGCCTTTTCCAACTTCTCTATCAGAGCCGGAAGCCAACTTGATTTTTTGTGGGTTTTTTTAGGTTTTTGCAAGGCAATGGGGTTAAGTGACTTGCCCAAGGCCACACAGCTAGGTAATTATTGTGTCCAAGTTCAAATTTGACCTCAGGTCTTCCTGACTCCAGGGCCGATTCTCGATTCACTGTGCCACCTACCTAGTTGCCCCAACTTGATTCTTTTTTTTAAGGTTTTTTTTGCAAGGCAAATGGGGTTAAGTGGCTTGCCCAAGGCCACACAGCTAGGTAATTATTAAGTGTCTGAGACCGGATTTGAAACCAGGTACTCTTGACTCCAGGGCCAGTGCTTTATCCACTGCGCCACCTGGCCGCCCCCCCCCCCCCACTTGATTCTTGAAGAAGAATTAAAGCTTGCCCAATTCCAAAGGCGGGTGACCCTGAAGAGTTCTGGAGTACTTAAAAGGGAATTCTTCAGGGATTAGCTGAAAATCGAACTCTTTTCTTGTCATCTCTTCCTCCTGTCCACCCACCCCTCTATGTAGGGCAGTTCATTCAACTCTACCAAAATGCAGAGAGTCCTATACAATGGACTTTGGGACAGGAATTATATTTAATAAAAGAAATAAAAATATAAAAAAACATAGAAAGTATTACATTTTAAAATGAAGCCAATATGTGACTGAAGGGATCCTTATGTAAGGATTGGTGGTTCTGGTTTGAATCTGAATTTGATACTTTTGCCCTAGGGAAAAGAAACGGGTAGGATTAAAACATTTAGGGTTAGGGGTAGCTAGGTGGCACAGTGATTGAGCACTGGCCTTGGAGTCAGGAGTACCTGAGTTCAAATCTGAACTCAGACACAGAATAATTGCCTAGATGTGTGGCCTTGGGCAAGCCACTTAACCCCATTGCCTTGCAAAAAACATTTAGGATTAAGCAACCTTGATCTATACATATATAAATTGAGGTGCTCATCTAACCACCCTTAAATTCTTTGATGACATTGTGTGTGTTCATACAGAGGAATGACTCTGCATAAGGTTATAGATATAATCTGAGTGCTTTCCATAATCAGTGGTATGCTACTGTAGAAATGAGAATCATTGATATGATCACATGAGAAATTGGGCCTTCAGGCCCTTTACAACTTTGATTTACAGCTTGGCTGGGCTAGAAATGTTTGCTAAAATTCTACTCAGGATGTCTATGAATCCTCAGGAATAATCATATCTAGTTCAATGTACTTGGGAAATGGTGTGACCATTAATTGATCAATTAATAGTTGCTATATTCAAGAACCACAAAGTTGTAACTAAATTAAATGGAGAAAACATGGAACTTAAAAAGACATTAAATTCCATATTTCTTTCATCTCATTTATCAATGCTTGTACAATTTTTCCTGAATTTAGAAATATCAATTGATTACGTACACTGGTGGTCTGGAATTCAGTCAAACCTTTAAACTGAAGTAGAAAAAAGAACATACACTTGGGACAATGTTAAATTTAGATACACACACACATACACACACACACACACACACACACACACATACACACACACATATATTTATGTATGTATTTTTTTCCCAATTGTTTCTCCCACTTCACAAACCTGCTCACATTTCACAAGGTTAAAAGCAAGGGAACTTCTTTCCCTACTATCTGCTTGCTCAATACTAGACATGGCAGTGATGAATTCATTACAAGAGCAGACATATTTAGGTAACTAATGATTGCAGCTTTTCAAATACATTAAAATTAGAAAAGAAAAAAATCAGGCTGAAAAAAAATACAGTTGTGATCATTTTGAGACAAGAAACCAAGGTTGCATACTACCGAGATGAAGAAATCCTTATCTCATTTCTGTAGCAGCTTCCATGGTTCATTTTATAGATTCAGTATTACCAATTAGTGGATAATTGTTCTATTTTTTGGTTACTAATCCAAGACTTTGAAGGAATATCTTCTCATTGTTTATTCACTTTCGTTTATGTGTTGCCTAGAAAGTACTTATGTTGTTTCTTGGTGAGTGTTTGCTTTACCTAATTAGGTTACAAATTCCTGAAAGGAATTGTGATTTTCCTTTTCTCTGCTAATCTACTACACAAGTATAATGGTGTGCATAGAACCTGTTCCCTATGCTGTTGCTCAGTTCTTTTCAGTATCACTATCTCTCACTCTTCACATCCTATCTGTAGCGAACTCCTCCTGACTTCGTGGGGTTTTCTTGGCAAAGACAGTGCCATTCACTTCTCCAGTTCATTTTACAGAGGAGGCAATTGAGGCAAGCAGTGTTAAGTGACTTGAAAAAGGGTCATACAACTAGTAAGTGTCTGATACTAGATTTGACATCAGGAAAATATTTTCCAGGCTCTAGACAGAGAATTCTATCCAATGAACAACCTAGCTATTCTGAGGTCCATAAATATCCTGTAAATGATACCTCATATCTTCCTGTCTGAAAAAAAAAAAACATTATTTTAAGGTGTGTGTTTGGGGGGGGATTGGAAAGGATTATGACTAACATTCCTGTACCACTAGAATATCAGTCTCTATTACATTATTGCATTATTTTTGAAAAATGAACAATTGCTTAGATCTCAGGGAATCCATCTTTTTGAACACTGAGGTATGACAGGTGGGAGTAGGAAGGCAGACTTGTGATTTTATTGCCGTTGTGAACGCCTGGTGATGTAACTTCCTCTACTAAATGTAAGTGAAAAATGTGGACAATAAGTACACCTACCTCACAGGGTTGTTGTGCAGATCAACTAAGATAATTTAGTTAAAGAGTACTGAGCACAGTGCTGGAACTTTGTAGGTGCTTAACAAATGCCTGTAAACTTGTTTCCCACTAATGGAGATCCTCATCTAACCTGAAACTCAATATTTTAGAGGGCCACCTGGAGAAGCAAAATGTTAATTTATTTGCTCAATGTCAGAGATAGAATTAAAACCAAAGTATTTCTTATTCAGGGTTCATCTCTCTATTCACAACATCCCACTGTTTCCTAACTAACTAGGGACTTACCTATGCACACCTCACCATCCTATTATCCCTTCTTGACTAAATTATTTTTTTCAATGTTTTTCCCAAACTATGTTACTTAGAACAAAACACTATGCTCCACATGGAGTTAAATAAGGGCAAAATCCAATAGGACTACAATCTTCTTTATCCTAAATCCCATGTATGACCAAAATTGAATTTTTCTCCCATATTCGCCTTCCTTCCAAACTTCATAATACTGTCCAGAGAAGGACTATCCTCTCATTTTCACAACCTAGGTGTCATCCTTGAATCCTTACTATCTTCTACTCCCCACATCCAATCTGTAGTCAAAACCTAGTGTTTTCACTTTTGCAAGCGAATATGCCCCTCACTCTTTTTTTATGATATTGCCACTACTCTGGTAGTATCTCATGTCTGGACTATTGTAGTCTACTGGCTGGTCTGACTCCAACAATTTTCTCCCCTTTCCAGTTCATCCTCTATTGAACCTCCAAAGTAATTTTCCTAAAGGGCAGATCTATGCAATAAACATCCCTATGCAATAAACTCCAGTGGCTCACTATCACTTCCAAGATCAAATATAAAATCTTATGCTTGTTGTTCAAAACCTTTCATAACCTGATCACTCCTACCTTTCAAGTCTTCTTACACCTTAAATTTATCACATGATCTTTGAGTCAGTGAAACTGGCATTCTAATTTTTCCTCAAACAAGATACTCCAACTCACAGTTCCAGGTATTTTCATTGGATATCCCTAAGGCCTAGAAAATTCTCACTCCTCATCTCTGTCTCCTGATGCTTTGGCTTCTTTCAAGTCTCAGTAAAATTCTACCTTCTACAGGAATTCTTTCCTAATCCCTCTTAATTCTGATGCCTTTTCTCTCTTAATTATTTCCTAATTATTCTGTATAGAGATTGATTGTACATAGTTGTTTAACATATACTTATTCCCATTATATTTTTGAGCTTCTCAAGGGAAGAGACCTTTTATTTGCCTTTGTATTCCCAATATTAATACACATAGTAGGCACTTAATAAATGCTCATTGACTGACCTGGCTGAACATAATCTATAAATGTAATTATTATTGCCAATAGAAACATCCCTACAGGGTGACATAATTTCATTGATCAATGCTCTTGAATCAAAATTCTAAAATTCCCATACTATAGATTATACCCACTTAGCACCTTTAGAGTACAAAGGAACCTGAAAGAACATCTTCAGGGGTCCTTAAGTTTTAACGTTTTATAGATATTTCTAATAAGCTGATGAAGCACAGTCTTATCAGAAAAACATTTAAAAATTTTTTAAATTCAAGAAATAAAATATGTAGCATTAAACATTAAAAATTATGATAAAATAAAGTTATTAATATTTCTGTCAAGCAAGTTCACTAGCCCCAGGCTAAGAACCCCTGAACTAGTTTAATCTGCTTATTATGAAGTTGAATAAACCAAGGACTCAAGGAGGAAAGCATGTTATTCCAGCTTAAACAACTAGTTAATGGCAAAAACTGCAAGTAGAACTGAAGTTTTCTGATTCCCATTTCAATTTTTCTTTATCCCATTCTGTTCACTCATTCAAGATGTTTAAGCTAATCATTTCTCTGGAGAATGAAAAGTCTACATAAATAAATTAAATGAGGGATGGATAGATGATAGAGAGATAGACCAAATTTATGGGTAAATTTGAGAAGTAAAGAGAGATAAGAGACAGTCCACAATAATCAATTGCTGTCTTCATTTATGAATATATCTTATCTTATTTGAGCAGCTATTAAAGTCATATACAAAACTAATATCTAGGTCCTTCCCTACTTCTCACTGATCATCATTTCTTCATCTCCTCAGGGCTTTTCTGTATTTTTTTGCTTCCAACTTCTTTTTCTTATAAAATCACCTGGATTGCTTGCAGGGTTCTTTTTCTTATAAAATCACCTGGAGTGCTTCCAGGGGCCCTAGATATACCAATGAACATAGACATTCTCTGATATAATCCTCAGTTATTTTCAGTTTTAAAATTTTGAACGATACTTTAATTTTTCCCTGATGAAAAATATCAGTACTTGCTTACTTTGATAGCATATGTTAAATCATTCCTTGGCTATGGGTGATTAATTCTTTACCAATTTTTTCATCACAGTGTGGGGAGAATATAAAAGGAAACATAGGAGTGGAGATGGATTAGGGAAGAAAGGGCAGATGAAGGACTACTAGGAAAGTAGAAGAAACAATTCCTTAATAAAGCACATCTGACAAATCATGAAAATAAAGTCAATGTTTTTCAGCCTTAAGCAACTAAGTTCCATCTGCCCAAAGTTTATTTTAGAGTCCAAATAGCACAAATATGCTTTGTGCTTGGATTCCCATAGCGTAGCTACATCATATAATCATTCCACCCTGCCCAGACTCAAACTAGCTTTCAAATATTGTAAGACAGTTTGCTACTGAACAAATGGCTATAGGGAAGTTAATAGTTAGCTAATTCACGTCATACCATTTGTTTTATTTGTTCCTGACAAGGTAATAGCAAATGATTTAACATTACTACCCAGAGGTAAAGTTCAGCTTCTGATATTGCAGCATGTTCTTTTGTTAAAAGGAAAGAAGGGAGAAAAAGGTGAGGATTTTTAAATTTTGTTTAGTTTAGCTTTTTTCCCTGAAATAATTCCCTTATCAATCCCAATTCATATAGGTTTTTTGAAGTCAACATAGAGTGAGTCTTTCTTAGGAGAGGAGGAAAAATGAACTGTGCTGAGATAAGTCATTCAAACACAGCATCCATCAAATCATAGTCTGATTTAGTTGGCATCTTCATCTTTTCTACAAAAAAGCATGATATTCTGTTAAATTCTTTAACAAAAAAATCAGCATTCACTTGATCTACAAGCTTAGTAACTTTCTCCTCCCAAAAGGAAATAATATTTGTATGGTATAATTTGGTCTCTAGCTAATCATTTTGGCTCTTTGTAAATTTTCTTTAAACATCTCTAGAATAATTTCCCTAAACATCTCTTGAATAATTTCCCCATCCAGATCATGAATTTATCTGAGTTTTTCATGGCATAAGAATATCTCAGAATTGCTTGGGGCACGAGAACTTAGAGACCTGCTTATACACACACACACACACATGCACACACACAGACACACACGCATCATCATCATCATTATCATCATCATCATCATCATCATCATCACCATCATCATCATTGCAGAGGAGATTACAAATCTCAATTCAATGTCACTAGAGAAAGGTGATCCTCAAAAAAATAGAAGCTATAAGAATCAAGCTAGAATGTTTAATATTTGACTCTAAAGAAGGAATCTAATAACCCTTAGACTCTCATAGACTCAAAACCTTCTCAAGGACCCAGAAACCAAAATATAAAGTTGAGTAAGATGAACTATAATTATGGAAATTATGACATTCTAATAATAAATGCACATAGAAGGACAATGCTTCTGCATGGTGTCCAGAAAAAAAATTGAAGAATAAGAGTTAATATTACTCCATCATTTCCCATGAGAGTTCTTTTCTTGGCTGAAAAGAATATTCCAGGCATTTGAAAACTCACTCTTTAATGGAACAAGAATAGGCTCTGGGATTAATTAAGCTTATTCAATTGAAAAGAACTTTATAAATTGTCTACTCTACTATCATTTTATAGACAGACAGGAAAACATATGCCATAATACTATACAAATTCCTTTGCTCTAATCCCATGCCCACCAAACATAGTTCTTGGAATTAATTCAGTTTACCAAGTCCCATCATATTGGGTAGGAGGTAACCTGGCTGGCAGATAAGGACATACACACTCTGTAAAAACACTTTCTCTTTACAAATTAATATATAGATATTCTGGTCTGTATATTCTTGGTTTTGCTTTTATTTGTATTTCTTTCACCTAGCCCAGTATTTGCCATAGTGTTGGTCTGTGTCTATTTCTTCTTATGGTTTTCTGTCTTTGTCTCTTTCTGACTCTGTCTATCTCTATCTCTCAACCTCCTTCTATGTTTGTCACCCTCCCTCCTCTCTCTCTCTCTCTCTCTCTCTCTCTCTCTCTCTCTCTCTCTCTCTCTCTCTCTCTCTCTCTCGTCCTATAGGTCCATGTCTTGTGAATTTGATTATCATGAATTAACAATACAGAACCCCTTTCTCCTCTTTCTACTTCCTTACTATGTGAAACATCAAGATATATTTCATAAAAATGCTAAAGTGAAGAACATATGGATCCTTTTGACTTTACTAGGGGGTTGATTTCCTTAGGAAGGTCCTGCCTGAAAGCACCAAATGACCAGGAATCTTCCAACCATCTTGACAACAATCACAATGACCTTCAAGCTATTTCTGTGTTGTCAGTAGGAATAGGACTTATTAAATGTTGATTATCTTGTTGATTAGCTTCCTGACAACAGGGTACCTGAGCAGAGTTTATTTTGAGATCAACTGAGTTTGGTTCATCATTTATTTATGAGACTTTCCTCATGCTTGAAACTAGGCCTATTATTAGTGTAACACCATTTGTAAACTACAGAAAAAGAAATAGTAATCAGTACCAGTTTTCCTCATTGCTCACATCACTTACTTGAATCTGTTTCACCTTGGCCACTCTGCCTGGGACTTTTTGTTTTTCCATGTTGGATGCAAAGAGCCACAGCAGTAAAATACTATCTCTAGAGTCATAGAAGAATTGCAAAGTTGACCCTATGTTTCGGAAAAATTTTACCAATCAAAACCCCATCACAAATTCAGTGTTAGAAGTGATTGCGATGTATTCAACAGTGCACCTTCCTCTTCCCTTAATGTTGAACAGCACAGTAAAGTAGAAATGATGTGTCCATCCAGACAACACAGTTCTGTTAATAGCAAAATGAGGAGAGACATCCACACTAACCATAGTCTGTATTTTCCGGCTCCCAACAATTTGATGGCCAAAAATAGGGTGTCTATAGAACAAAAAAAGTTGGAATATATGTTAGACAATGTAAGAGTTACATATTTTTAGTTTTATAGTCTTGATAACTATTTACTTTGATTTGCTAATATTAACTTTGTGGTTAATAAATAAGTCCCAAACTGGCATATTTTTCTTAGTCCATCATACTATACTCTAAATTATAGTCAGAAATACTTGATGCCATATACAAAAAACAGCATGGATATTAGTTTTGTCTCTATGTCTGCCTCAACTCTAAACCAAACTATCCATTGTACAGGTGCTATATTCTAAGGAAAAGAAAAGGAAGGAGGGAAGAGGGAAAAAAAGAAAATGAATTTAAAAAAACTTAAAGTAGTGACAGACTTGACTCATAATTATTGTGTGACCATGTATAAGTCACTTCTCTGGGGCTCAACTTTCTTATCCTTAAAATATGGGGAGATAAACTAGTTGACGTCAGATGTTTCTTCCAGTTTTGACATTCTGGCATACTAATTGAAAAAGTAAAAGGCTTGCAACATGATTTATGAACCTATCACTTGATTCTCATTTCATCATTTCCAAATTATAAATAAGGAAAGTTGAGTAATAAGAAGGCAAATGGTTTTCCATGGTCATTTAACAAGTTTATAGGAATTTTAACATACAAATTATTATTCTCATAATTCCAATTTTTCTTTTCAATTCAGGAGTCACTAGATCTCTCTTCTCTCATTTCAAATTCCACATGCTTTTTCAATCATGATTGCTTTGCATTTTACAGCTCTTAAATATCAAAAGGCCTATCTGGAAATTTATTGCGTACGATATTATCATGAACTCACCATAGTGAAGTGGCTTGGTGATCCTAGGCTCAACAACAAAAGTTAATCCTTGGGATAGAACTATCACAGTGTTACTGGAAAGCAATGCTTCACGTTAACATCTTTATCAATATTCATTGATTGTCTACTAGTGGACAGCATTATATTAATCAGGGCAATGTATCCAAAAACATTAATATTTTTTATCTCAAAGCTATTATTTTGTTTGTTTCTTTCTTACTAGGATATATGGGAATTATACAAAAATTTGATTTAGGCATGTAATATTTTTCTAATTCTATATACCTTACTTGTCTACTAATAGCTGAACTACTATGAGCTTGGACTTCTTCAAATTACTGATTCCTTAAAGTTTTGATATTACTAGAAAATTCCCTGCCCTTGCCTGTTCCTCATCTTTATGTTGCAATATTCAATTCATCAGTCTATAGCAATTTTTTAGTGATTCCTCCAAAGACTCCAGTTTGAATTCAATAGGCCAGGGTAGAAGGAGATATAGTCTAATATTTTTCTTTTCCTTTCAGGGCATTTCTTCTAAGCAAATGAAAACTATTCTGAAACAAAACTCTTGAAGGCTTTCATTTTTTTCTTCTCCATCTGTCAACCTCATGATCTTCATTCAACAAGATTAGTTATGAAAGGACTGAGCATAACAGTCAAATGCCAGAAATGGAGAATAACTAGAATAATTACAATTATATACCACCATCAACATATCTCAAGTTCTAGTTTGCATATAATAATTTCACAATAATGGAAAATAGATATGAATTAATTCCATTCCAGTATTCAGAATTATATCTTATTAGTTATTCAAAAGAAGACTACATAAAAAAGTTTACTGCAACAACAAAGACAACAACCCTTTCCCTTAACTGCTCCTCCCCACAAAAAAAGTAAAGCATAACAATGACCTTAGATTTCTAGTGATAATCTGAGTACTCCTGTCTATTTCTTAAAGTGCTGAAGTCTATTTTTAAATGTCTTAAATAAGAAGCCACATTGTGAAGAAAATCAATAGTGCATCACATTCTTCATATTTCATTGCTTTTTATTCAAGAAATAACAGTGAAAAATGTTTTGAAATTATTTTACTTTTTTTACTGAGTTGATGCTCTGGTCATTAGTCTGAAAACTGGACTTTCAAGTTTAATTGCTATGTTATTCAATTAACAAAAAAGGAAGTGCTGGAAATACAACTAAGAGATCCTGTAATCAGTGTGTTTCACCTTATGACACCATAGGATTGAGTTAAAAGTTACTTTTTTAAGAGAATTGGCTGACATTTTACCAGAAAACCCAAAGCGTTATCTTGTTAAATGAGCATTGGATAGTCAATAGGAAAAAGATATTCTTTTCTTCCACTGATGAGGGAAGAAAATGCAAATGTTTGGTATGGTGCCAATCAGAACAATAATGTACCAAATTAGTGCCAGCACTTTGAGTTTTCAGAAAGTACTATTTGCCAGAAGTCCTGTGGGACATTCATGGAATATGGCTTTAGTGAGAAGCAATAACCAGATGTCTATTTTGTCTAGTAATATGCCTCAAAACAGTAGGAGGAGAAGCTAGTGGTGAGAATCAGATTAGTAATTAGCAGAGGAAAGGTATCCATCAGATGAACCTGAGTCTGAAGAAATTCACTTATCTATTGGGAACTAAGTTTACGTTATTTGTCAGTGATGTTAAAAAAAAACCTCAACAAAATTTGACAATCAATCTGTGGGCAACAAGGACAACCAATGTAATATATATTTGATCTTATCCCTTTATAAATATCTTGTTGATGTTTATCTTCCTGAAAATAGCATGCAATAAAATCATAACACAAACTCTATTTTTAAAAATAGATGAATGATTTTTGTTATGTAATGGAATAAAGAAGGCATATTGTCAATAAGAAAGATTGAACATTAAGAAATTTTGAATAGAATTGTGGTTTATGAAAGTTCAATCTCTTTACGTGACTTCATTAATAAAACAGATTAAACATTTCAACTACCATTCTCTATGAAGGTAATAACAGTCCTAATTAAAAGGAAAGACATTGGGGGGAGTCACTGAATGATACCTAAAGATTCTTGAAGGCTGCAATTTGACATAGAAATCTACATATTAATGTTTTATTGTGTTTTATTGAATTTGTTAAATATTTCCTAAATACATTTTACTTTGGTATCATACATGCTTGGGAATATTTGACACAGAGGCTTTAAAGAATAGCTCAGGGGTGGCTAGGTGACACAGTGGATAAAGCATTAGCCCTGGAGTAAGGAGTACCTGGGTTCAAATCCGGTCTCAGACACTTAATAATCACCTAGCTGTGTGGCCTTGGGCAAGCCACTTAACCCCATTTGCCTTGCAAAAACCTAAAAAAAAAAAAGGAGTAGCTCAAAGGGTACCACATGAAGCATTCTTTGGTTTCCCCAGTTTGAGAGTTTCCTCCCTTCAAATTAGTAGTCAGAATCTCTCATAAGTCTTTTTTTATATTGTTAGTATTACATAGTTCACAGTGGTTCTGTATTTATTTAAAATATTGCATGTTTATATATGTGCTCTACTAAATGCTTCATTAGAGGAGGTGCCCTATTTTAATTATCTTTGCATCTCCTCTAATACCTTATCTAGAGCTTTAAAAAAGCTTGTCAAAAAAGCAGGAATTAATATTATAGAGCAAAATGTTCACATACTGAACCAAATTATTAAAATGTTTAGAAATAATGAATAATAAAACTGAAATGATTTTTTAAAAGCCTTAATTCTTTTATGTTTATTTTAATAAGAGGAAAAGCAGGAGTATAATAAAGTTCAAAGTTGTGGGATCAGTCAATTCTTGATAACTCATTAACAATACTGATCAATACTTATTTTTTTTTTTAGGTTTTTGCAAGGCAAATGGGGTTAAGTGGCTTGACCAAGGCCACACAGCTAGGTGATTATTAAGTGTCTGAGACGGAATTTGAACTCAGGTACTCCTGACTCCAGGGCCGATGCTTTAACCACTGCGCCACCTAGCCGCTCCTGATCAATACTTATTAACTGTGTTGTGCTGTGGACTCGTGGAGGAGGAAAAGTCCAAATTATTGTATGACAAAAAGAAATCTTGAAGTTGTTAGAATTAAAAAAAATATCTTTACAGTTCCTATAACTCTTAAGGGTATAACAAGGTGAGGAGTGGTTGTGGGTAATGCTTTAGTTTGCAGTGTTAATCTATCAAAACCTTCTAAATCTGCACCGAAATACTTTCAGCAATTGCTTATTGCTTTTGTGCACACATCTGAACGTGTTGAGAGCTGTGAAAGGTACAAAGTCTTGTCAGGTGAAAATGACATTTAGCTATTTTATCAGAATGTTGGCTAAACAATTTGGAGTTTATAGAAAATGCAAAAGACATATTATAAAATGTTCAATACTTAAAAAATGGAGGAAGAGTTTAAACCCTGTTGGAAAGCAGATATTTCTATAAAGATTCTGTTCTTTCTAAAATCTTTTGGAAGATAAAGGCAAAAAATGACCAAATAATACAATCCAATGGATATAACAAATTCAAATGTATGGCCAGGATATTTCATTCTATTGGAGCTTTGTGGCAACAAATATCTTGCATTATAAATAATCCATCAATTAGAATTTACAAATATTTTGACTGTAGTTGATTTTTGTAATGGTGGTATGTATGTTAAGGGAATTTCCCTGTAATACCATGAAATTGGCAAGTTAGAGAGCAACTCATCTTATTTTTTAAGTTATATCATAATATAGATCCTTATTAAATAGATCCCTTTAATTAAAAATTTATGATATATTTAAATGGGATTGGGCTACTTTTCCTCTATTATAAAAAGCATTGTTTTCCTTATCTGTAAAATGAGAGTTGCGATAGAAACTAGGTATTAAACACAGGACCAATAGGCCCACCATAAAATTCCCCAAACTAGATTAAAATATAATTTGGAACTATTTAACAAAATAAAACACAATAAAATATATTTTAAAACTAAATGAATATGCAAGCCATGGAGATACTTATGGCCCCTCTTTCTTTTTGGATTTGATACCACTAGATTAGATTATCTCTAAGGTGGTATGATAAAGTAGAAATATACTAGATTAGCAGTCAGTGGGTTTCAGTTTATATTGTTCTCTATTGCTTATTAGTATGTGATTTTGGGAAAGTAATTTAATCTCTATTTTTATTGTCTCTTCTTTCTTAAATGAAAGGACAAAACTAGATGGCTTATAAAACCCATTCCAGCCTTAAATTGATGTTCCATGAATTAAATCTAAAATTACATACTCAATGACCTAAAGAAAATTGACTATTTTGAAGCAGTTTGGAAAAAACAGTTATGTATAAACAACTCCATGCTAATTAAAATATCTTTTTAAACAGGCATTGCAGTAATACTTAGGAACCTTTAAATCTTTTTTTGATGCTTATTTGAAATCAATAAAAATTACTTAATCAAAATGCATTCCTTAAAAAATTATACTTTTGAACAATTAAGACTGATTTCCTGTAAATTAAACCAAATTGATAAAGTAAATATCAAAATATGAGCAACCATAACATAAATTTCCTTTGCTTATGCTGCAAATGTCCTTTGAACAACAACCACAAAATATATTTTGATGGAAACAAAGGACTTTAAAATTTGCTTTCCTCTTCTATTTTGGTTGTTTTGTTTTACTAGTCAAGTGGTTTCCAGATTTTTCTTTAGGGATCATCTTAGACACACTGTTCTGCTTTTGATGTTTCTGAAAAACAGAATCATTATGATATCTGAAATTTGGATTGGGAGACATAATCCCCAGAATTTCACTGATGAAAGCAGTCAGTCCTAGAGTTTGACCTTTGGGATTATCAGCCTGTATTTTATTTCTGAAAGCTTCTCTCCTCTACATCAGTGATTCCTGACTCATCATGTCTGATTCTATCAGAGAATATACATCACTTGCTCCGAGCTTGTTCAAGTGAACTCAAGTGGTGTATGTCTGCACAATAAATGAAGTCAGATGGAACATCCATTAATGGAAAGGAGAATTACAATAGGCCTACTTGCTTCATTTGAAAATGACCTAGATGTTGGGGGGGAGGCCAGGTTTGGGGGTAGAGTGGGGTAAGCAAGGAGCCAGAAGCACTTTGTAGTTTTTCTTTGTTTAGTTGAAGGCTGAATTGACTATACTTTAGGACGAAATTCTTAAGATAGTCCTTACTGGCTTGCAGTAAAGTTGTTGGTATCATATTGTGGAGGGCATGCAATTAGCCATGTTCCCTGAACTCTGTCCTAAAAACAGACTCAAACACACACACACACACACACACACACACACACACACACACACACACACACACACACACACACACACACACACACCTACCTCTCACCTACCCATCCCTATCCTTTAGCTACATTGCTGTGTCCTCCATTTAAATTTCTGTTTAAAAGTAATCAAGAATTTCAACCAAGTCTCACAGCTAACAGATGGGGCATTTCTACCTCTTGAAGGTCATATAATTTAAAAAGTAATAATCAAAATATTTAGGCATTTTATTTTCTTCAAATCATCCTTTCTGCTTCTGTGGGGGTAATCCATCTTTTTCTGGATTTGTTAGTAGGTTTTGTTTTCTGTCTTAAACTATAATTAGTATAACTTTACCCAAGTCAAAGGGACAGAAAATAAATTATCGTTTTTCAAAAGTGCGCTTTTAAAAAACCACAAGCTTCCTATCAACTGATTAAAGTACTTTTGGAATATACTTACTTGAAATCGGTAAAATGTGCCATCATCCTTTAATGTGAGAACATGATCTGAGATTGGAAAGAAATAGCCATGGGCAGCCATTAATGTCCCCAAATGGAGAGCCTCCACTGTTTCATGAAAAGAAAGAAAAGAATATATGAAGGCTTTTGTATCTCTGATTTATAGCAATTGAACAGTTCTTCTCAATCTCTCTGAATACATTGAAAAATCGAATTCTTTAGCATTCTGAAAGCATTGCTTTTTGTAATGTTTTTATTTTGATAGAGAATTTACTGTCATAATTGCTACTTTTATTAATCAATTTTAAATATTAAGTAACCTCCAAGTGTCCTCTCATTTTGTCATAACTTCTCTTTGAATACTAGATTCAGTTGGCACACATCTTCCTGCAATTTTTCCTTTACATTAATCACCTTTCATATGTGAAAGCTATTTAGAGTAATGCCACATTTATTTTAAAGAATGTATTTCCTAGATTGGAATGGGAAAGTTTTTTCCCACATAACAGAGATACAGTCTTTAAAACTGACCTTTTTATATTTTAGCTACTTATTTTAGGAGAATCTTTTCAAAGTGTTATTGATAAGCCTGTGCAACTAAAAAGAATATACTGGATATATTTTTATAAGAGTTTTCTTCCTGGAAATGACTAATATGGAAATATTTTTTACATAAAGTGCACATATATAATCTATATCACATTGCTTACCACCTAGAAAGTAGGAAAAGGGAAGGAGAGCATTTGGAACTCAAAATTTAAAAAGTACACAAATGTTAAAAATTATTTTTACATGCAATTGAAGAATTATAAAATACTATTTCAAAAAATACAGCTTTTACTCTTAGCTATTTGCTGGAACATCAGTCCTTGAAATGCTTGTGACTTAAGAAGACTGACAATCAAGACTCAATGCAGATAAACATGCATGTTAAAGCCAAGTTACATGGAGGCTTGGTTAGAGACCATGATAAGGAAAAAAAAGTTCAAAGACAGATATTAGCATGGGCTATAAGTTAACTATATTATATGCAGGTACAGACTACAGTAAGCAGTCATTTACATGGTTTGTCTTAAAGGTATCTGTAAAGTTGAGATAAAACTAACTTTGTCAGATAAAGGGACTATTACTATTCTGAGTAAATGGAGAGTTCTGAATATTTTCAAGAATACTAATATAAAATCTAGATCTAATCAAAGTGCTTATCAGTAATATCTATATGTCTTCTGCTTAAGTTCAGTTTTTGTGCATCATCACAACAATGAGATGATGAAGTTCTCAAGTATTATACCATCAGAGTTTTGGAAGTCCCCACTTGATTGGAAAGTCTTCAAGTATCCTATTTGCAATGTCATCCAAGGAAAAGTTACATATAGAAAGAGGCTCATTTCTACAATGTTGGCAATGATCTTTTTCAGACACAGAAATACACGAAGACTGTTTTCTATAGTATGGAGATATAATCTTCACTGGTGAGGTAAATGCTCACACTGATACAATTATAGATCCTTTAAGTAAAAAAAGTAAATTGCACCCACAGATAATTATTTGTGCATCACCCCACTGCTTCTATGTAATGGTCTCTCAATATTTTCAAATCTTTTGGGCCAAAAAGGATGGTATATCCACTTTTCTTCCCTGATAATCTCTCTTACATAGCAAAATTCTGTTCTACATTCCTGTGTAATTCTCACTTTTTTCACATATATATGTTAGAGATGATCAAACCAGAATAGTCTAAATTTTTAAGTGCATATTAAGTGAATTTTAAGTACAAATTTTAACTACTGGGAATGGCTGAAATAATTTTAATCATATTGAACTCCTACTGTGAAGAAAGTAGACTAAGTATGTCAAAATTTCATGGAGGGAATTGTACCCTTAATTTTTATTTTATTTTATTATTTTATTTTATTTTATTTTTTATTTTATTATTTTTGTTAGATTTTTCAAGGCAATGGAGTTAAGTGGCTTGCCCCAGGCCACACAGCTAGGTGATTATTAAGTGTATGAGGTTGAATCTGAACCCAGGTACTCCTGACTCCAAGGCCGGTGCTCTATCCACTGTGCCACCTAGCTCCCCTGTACCCTTAATATTTTAAGGCTTAAGGATACTGTCCAATAAAATTGCTGGGTTGGTTATTTTTGGAAAAAATTTTAAAAAGTTAAATGCAGTGTATTTCAAAAGTCTTAGTGCAGTTTTAAGCTCTAATGGGTTAAAACTATTAGCTTCAAAAGATCTGATACCTTCTAATTCTTATATGTAATTGTTGAGACTCATGGCATTGGTTAGATGAATATTAAAAATACTTGTGGTCTAATGACACCCCAGGCTTATAGATGGTGACCTATTATTATTATTTTATGAAACCAATGAATCTCTAAGCACTTCCAATATACGTAGCAGTATGGTAGAAAGAATATTTGTCGAGGAGTTAGAAAAAATGGCTTATAGGTCTAGTTTGGCTGTACCTAGTGGTATGATGTTGGAAATTCACTATCCTAGCCCAGTGAGTCAGTAAAAAAGAATTACTGATATAGGCCACCATAAGAAATGAACCTTTTCTTTAGCTGAGGCTTTGTAGATAATTATAAAATGTCTCTGTGTTCTTCCAGTTATAAATATATCCATTTCCTCCTCTTCTCTGTTCACCTCTTGGGAGGTTGTCTTGGGAGAGTTGCTTGGGCTTCCATTTAATGACTTCTCTCAGTTTGGGCAAGATTAGATTAATTATACATCATTTTTATTATACTGAACTTTCTGTTTTGTTTGCAATCTAGCAATATATCCTTCTTGGCCCAAAAGATTTGAAAATATCAAAGCAGTGGAGTGATGGACAAATAATTGTCCGTGGGTGCAATTTACTTTTTTACTTAAAGGATCTATAATGGTATCACTGTGAGCATTTACCTCACCAATGAAGATTATAGGTACTATGGCTCTACAACCTGTTAATATGATAAGGACTCTTGCAGAAAAGCAAGTTTGATAATGCAATAGAGCAGAAATCCCAGTAACTAATACTGCAGAACATATTCATCGTAGTCATTTATCCTCAAGAGGTTTATTTGATCTACACTCATGTATGGCTGTCCATACTCTCAAGTTCAAATATCTCACACTCAAATGAGAGTCTACCTATAAAAATATTCCCTATCTCTTCTCACACCTTTAAATTTGCCCCAATAATATAAGGTCACGTAAGTTCATTCAAAATCTTATATAGAGATTTTTGATGGACACAGATCTAACCCAATATCTGTTAGTGCATCTAGTCCTTAAGTTATGTTCATAGGTCAAAGATCTTGTAGACTCCTGTCAAAAGTCTTCCAAATTCTTTGTGTTCCTAGACTTCATTTTGACTTAGAGTGAGTGTAAAAATATTTTAGAGGTACTGGATTGTGCCATAATCTTGGCATAACAATAATCCATTGCAGTCTGGGATGATCTTACTTTCTGGAAAAGTATATTACTTGGACCAGCACCCAGAATTCACTGAAAGATTTAGCCCCTCTTATTTTCTAGGGCTTCCATCATATGTTCACAATGCCTTTTCCTTGTTACTGATAGGTACTACAGTCATATTCCCATCATAGAATTCTGATTCTGAGTTTCACAGGGTATCCATGAGCCCCAAGACTTGAATCAATGGCTATTCCCATTTGACCCAAAAATATTTGTATGGTCCAAAGAAATACTAATCATGAAAACTACTCCAAAATCTAAAAATGATTGTATTGTGAACCAACCCCTTTAAATTATATAAGTGGCCCTAGCTTTAACATCCTTAAGACCTCCTTCTTAAAATGGAAGACTACTGTCTAGGAGGCATAATTTTCCTCATTCTGAAATTAATTAAACTTCTGTTTCTGTCCTGACTTTCCTGTCTCTAGCCTTCTCGGTTTCAGCTCTAGCCCCTTCTTGGTATACTATAATACTCCATATGTCTCTATATGTTTTGGACTATGTGTTAAAGGTTAGAATTTCAGATTGGACATCAACTGGATTACTAATTTATATATATATATATATATATATATACACAAGGATATATCGGTCTGTCATTTAACTCAATTTTCTTCTTTATAAATAGGTGACAATACACAGGATGTTCCATGAGAGTTAATGTAATTTTAATCTTTAATAAAGTTTAATATATTCAATAGATTTTAATAAATTTTAATCTTTAGTAAATTAGAATAGATTAGAACACCCTATATATTTTGCTATTCAATGACTCTATATATAGACTTAAATTTTAATCAAAATAATAAGACTTTTGAAAAAACTTTCATATATCATCATCATATTATTTTGAATATAGCTAGCTTTGTGACTTTGTATTAGGGTTAGATTTGCTAATGGAATCCCATTTCATCCAGTCCACGAGTAATAGGAAAGTACCTGCTGGAGAATTACTTTTGATCCACTGGGAATTGAAATTCCCATCTCAAAATTGGCCCTAGATCACAATTTAGTTAGCAAAAACGGAGAGCTCAGAGGGTAATGTTGAGATAAAGGAACAAAAGATAATGAATAAAGAAAGAGAAGGTTTCAAATGACAAGATTTTTAATGTATCACTACTCTTGAACTTTGAGAGCTTTCTCCTTTGACTTTTTTTAACCTCTAGTTTTAATTGGTGAGGGGTGGGTTTGGAGGATGAATGGGGTGGGTATAGTGGTGTGAGTGAGAAAGGATTAATTTCTCCCAGACATTTCTTACATGCTCCAAACTAGATCTGGAAGTGATCTAGGGCAATCAGATTTGCATTTCTGTCACCATCATTCTCAGCTTGATTACTCTCACAATAATTTTTGATTATCCTAACTGTTCTTTTGTCTTTCAGAAAAGCCTCTGACATTCATGGCTAATCAAATTTAATTAGTTAATTCTCAAATTGTCCCTGTCAGTTCTAAATCTACGATTCCATAATTTCTCAGGATTTGATTAAAACAGGTACAATGCTATCTATAAATAGGGAGAGCATGTGAGGAGATTTGATTATTTTATGGAAAAGGGGTGATGGGTTTCTGAAATTTCAGGTTTTTTCTGGCAAAGGTTCAGTAATATTGCCTTAACTTTCTGATACTCTCTCTTAAAGTCCTAGTCTGATGCCTGAGATGACTTTTATTTTGTTGTTGTTGGCAAGCTTTGGTTTCTTTTAGTCTATGCTAGTGGAAGAAAAGTTCTGATTGATCCTCTTGAGAAAGATTAAATAGCAGATTATATATATATATATATATATATAATCTGTTTGAAGAATAGATGCATCTTTTTGAAAATCTTCATTATTTTTATATAGAGGTGAATATCAAAACAATCTGGTACTAGCTGCAGATTAGAGTGATGGATCAGTGAAAGAGATTAGGTACAAATTGTATTTATATAACACATAGTAATCTAATATGTGATAAACCCAAAGATCCAAGCTTTTGAAACAAAAACTTGATATTTGACAAAAACTGCTGGGAAAATTGGAAAAATATGAAATAAACTAGATATAAACCAACATCTCACACCATGTAGCAAGATAAAGTCAAAATGAGTATATGATTTACACATTAAGAGAGCATGGAACAGTTTATCCATCAAATTTCTGGATAAGGAAAGAATTTAGGAACAAAAAAGTTATGGAGATATTTTACAAAATGTAAAATAATTAAAACATTTTTGCACAAACAAAACCAATGTATTCAAAACTATAAGCAAAAGAGAAAGCTGGGGAAAAATTTTTTGCAACAAATATCTGTGATAAAGGCTTCATTTCTCAAATTATAGAGAACTGAGTAAAATTTATAAAAACACAAATCATTCCCCACATGATGAATTTCAAAAGATATGAAACGATAATTTTCAGACAAAAAAATCAAAGCAATCTATAGTAATATGAAAATATTTTCTAATTCAGTATTGATCAGAGAAATGAAAATTAAAACAGCTCCGAGGTACCACCTAATACCTATCAGAGATACAAAAGAAAAATGTTGTATGTTAGAAGGAATGTGGGAAAACAGACATTAATGCACTGTTGGTGAAATTGTGAACTGATCCAACTATTCTGAAGAGTGATTTGGAACTATGCCTAAAGGAAATAAAACTACATATCTTTTAATGCACTTAATATTATTGCTAGGACTATATTCAAAAGACATCAAAAAATGGAAAAGGACCTACTTGTTAAAATATTTATAGCAACTCGTGGTGGTTAAGAATTGGGAATCAAAGGGTTGTAATAAAACTGTATTGTGCTGTAACAAATAGCAAAAAAATGATTTCAGGAAAATCCTGGAAAGATTTACATGAATTGATGCATTGTGAAGAGCTTAGCTATTCTTTTTTTGTTGTTGTTGTTTAAGATTTTATTTGAGTTTTACAATTTTTCTCCCAATCTTACTTTCCTCCACCCACGCCCCCCCACAGAAAGCAATTTGTCAGTCTTTACTTTGTTTCCATGTTGTACATTGATCTAAACTGAGTGTGTTGAGAGAGAAATCATATCAAGTAAGAAACAAAAAGTATAAGAGATAACAAGATAAGACAATAAGATATGTTTTTTTCCCCTAAATTAAAGGGAATAGTTCTTGAACTTTGTTCAAACTCCATGGTTCTTATCTGGATACAGATGGTATTCTCCATTGCAGACAGCCCAAAATTGTCCCTGATTGTTGCAGTGATGGAATGAATGAGTCCATCAAGGTTGATCATCATCCCCATGATGTTGTTAGGGTATACAGTGTTTTTCTGGTTCTGCTCATCTCTCTCAGCATCAGTTCATGCAAATCCTTCCAGGCTTCTCTGAATTCCCGTCCCTCCTGGTTTCTAATAGAGCAATAGTGTTCCATGATATACATATACTACAGTTTGCTAATCCATTCCCCAATTGAAGGACATTTACTTGATTTCCAATTCTTTGCCACCACAAACAGGGCTGCTATGACTATTTTTGTACAAGTGATGTTTTTACCCTTTTACAGGCTTAGCTATTCTTAACAAATCAATAATCTAAAACAATCCCAAAAGACTAATGATGAATCATGCTATCTGCCTTCGAAGAAGGATCTTTGATACTGTTTGAATACAGACTGAAACATGCTATTTTTAATTTTCTTTCTTTCATTTTCTTTCCTTTTTTTTGTCTT
The DNA here is from genome assembly GCF_037893015.1 of Macrotis lagotis. NCBI lineage: Eukaryota > Metazoa > Chordata > Mammalia > Peramelemorphia > Peramelidae > Macrotis > Macrotis lagotis. The sequence goes on along the minus strand of NC_133659.1, from coordinate 140,302,329 downwards.
CTAGAACAAAATTTCTAATATGGAAATGTTTTATATAACTATGCATCTATAACCTATATCTGATAATCTACCATCCAAGGAGGGAGGAAAGAAGAAGGGAGGGAGAAAATTTGGAACTCAAAACATTAAATAAATTTTTTTTAAAAAAAACTTCATCACACAGCATTACCCATCAGATGATGACTTTTCCCTCCACTTAACCACAGTAACTAATATCATGACAACTACAATTAGATATTCTCTCATGTGGGCAATCATAGTTGAGCAAGATGAGGCAAGAGAAAAGTTCTGGTGGGAGTAGTTTTAGTGGCACTTGAAGAGGGTTTAGCCTATATCTCAGAGATTCCAGGCATCACTGGGAGAGATATGTGAGGAAGATGTGTACCAGAGAGGGGAGAGAGATACCATGATGCCAGAACCCTGACCCAAGAATACTCATGACCCCACAAGATAGTGGAGAAGATAGCAAGAGAGGTATGGGACATTGGTCACTGTGGAAGCATAGTCTCCAAAGAAGGAAGTGCATCCCCTGAAATCAGTTTCTTATTTTAAAAAAAATGTTATCCATCATGCTAGTTATGATTCTGCTGAAGATCCTAAAATAAAGTTAAAAGTTTGCCAGTTACTTTAATGGAATAACTCCAGTAATGAAATTCTGAGTCATAGGAGTATTTTGCCACATATTCAATCATCAAGGATAAAAAATTACTATTTTATCAGATATTTTCAAAATTTTTTTATTAATAATTGAAGCATGTCATGGCATGACCTTTTGTTTTGTATCACAGGTGCAAGGAAAATTCCACATATCAGATCAAGGATTAAGAGCTGAAAGAGCCCCTAAAGATCACTTAGTCCAAACTCTTCATTTTACAGATAAAGAAATTCAATCCTAAAGAGATTTAGTAAATTGCCCATCATTATATGAATAGTAAATAGCAGAATTGGGATTTCAAATCTAACATTATTTGAAAGTCTAGTACACTCAAAATTTAATCTTTACCAAACATGCTTGATAATCAACATGTCATTTGTATTCCCAGAGAAAAGAAGAAAATGGAAATCAAGGAATAAGGGCATTCTCAAAAGACATGGGAGTTTAAGGCATCGTTTCCATTTGAGAGATTCTTTGAGGTAGACCCCTAGCCTAAACATTAGTAACAACAGATTATTTTGTCCAGGAATTTCACCTACTTTGAATATCAAAGAGAATGGCAGATTCCTCCATAAAAGTGAAGGAATACTATTAAAGGTATATAAATCTGATTTCCGGATAAGTGAAGGAGTGGATTCAATATTTTACTGTGTTGTTTCACTATGTTGAACAAAGGGAGATAACTTTTGCCTAAACTCCAAAAGCTTTTGTTAACTAGATAATTAAAATACAACAATAGAGTTTAAGGAAATTGGTTGAGATTAAAGATACACAGTTACAATTTCTTATGGCCCAATTTTTTAATCTTAAAAGATGTGTTTTGATCTAAAAGGAAAAATAAACTTAATCCATAAAGTCAAGCAGCCAGGCATTAGGGCAACAGATTTTGAAGGGCACAGAGTTAAAAATGGATGGGTTCTCATGGTTCTCATTCTCTATAGGGAAAGATACAAATTCAAAGGCTGAAATTCTTTCCCCCTTCCAAAAAACAATCAAACTTCTTCATCTGCTCCTCATGTTTCTAATGGGCATTGTGTCTGTTTTAATCAAACCCTAGGAAAAAAACAGATCATAGCTTTAGAAGTGAAAGGTACAACTGGATAGTTAACAAGCTGTCCTTTTATTCTATGCCATTTAACCACCTACAACATATTTAAATCTCTCTTTGTGCCTTCAAACTGGAGTATTATTAAGAAATCATTATTTAGCATAACTAATGGCAATTTGAAAATGTTTCAAAATGTTATTGAAAGGAAGATAAAAATCTCTATTTTCCCCAAAATAAAGATACAAAGTTATGATAACCTATAGTATAGGACTATTTAAATCTAGTTAGTTGACAAACATTCACAATGAAATATCAATCTAAATTATGTTTAGTATCCAATTAGGTCTGGTTCTATGATAAGCATAAGAGAAAACAAAAACAAAAATGAAACAATCCCTGCCCTAAAAAATACATGGAAATAAGTGTGTATCAATGGGTCTGTATGTATATACATTCATAGAAGGTAATTTAAAGATTGGGGAATGGTTATGTTCAATTGAATGATTCCCTGGACAAAGTGAATCTCCAAAGCGAAGTTAGAGATAGCTTCCAATCATAACACTAATTGCCAGTTTTTCTAATTTAGACTTCTTATTTGATCTGATTCCTGCCCTCAGAAGAAGTGCTATATAGCTAAGAGATGTGATGCTTCCATAAATAATACTAGCAGAGCAAGTGAATATAAAAAGCAAAAATGAGGGGCTCTGTAAGACTCAGGGAGTGAAAGAAAGGGGGCAAGAAAAAAAGACTGGAGAATTTGTTGCTGTTATCACAATAACTCACACTGTTATAGTGCTTTAAAGTTGTTTTTTTAAGTGAGGCTTTAAAAGTTGGGTAGCATTTCAATAGATTGAATAGATGGCATTATAAGGAACAATGTGAGCAAAGGAAGTGACTTTGGAAAGCATAGAAGTCTCATCTGGAGTGGTTTAGTTTGAACACAAAGTATTTAGAGAGTAGAAACTGAGCACAATAGTATATGCCTATGATCTCTATTACCCAGATGTCCAGACCGAATTTGGGAGTTCTGAGGTCCCGTACAACTAAATGATTGGGTATCTGTTTGTACTAAGTCTGGCTTAAATGGTGAGAGCCTATTGGGAGAAGGCAACCACAAGTTTACCTAAGGAGAAGCAAACTGGACAAGCTCAAAACCAAAGTACGTCAAAGTTTCTGAGTGATCAGGCCCATTAAAACCACTTATTTCCATTATGAATAACCAGAGTCAAAAAATAAAAATAAAAGTTAAATCTAGAAAGTTAAACTGTTAATCTATGATGGTAGCATATGGTGAGTCTTCTGTAGTCTTTCATCCAATAGTGTTATACACTAACTCTAACCCATATGGTTATGCCCTTCGTTCTGCACTCTTCTACAATAACTTTTAAACAATAGGTTTAGGGAAAGCCTGACTCTCTTAGGGATGCCACACAGTTGGGCAGTTCCTTAATGGAAGAACTGAGTGGTCTCCAAAGAGTGGGTTCTACACTAAAACCTAAAGAGGTCTGTGGTTCAAAACACTCTCAGGTCTTAGAAACAAACCTAATATTTGTAAGAGTGGAGGACATATTCCCACTATTCATCATTATTGGTGTTAAACTCGCACTGATATGCTTCCTATTTATTCAGAATCTGCTACTGTAGCATCATTAATTTTTAAATATGGAACATTTATGAAACAAAGCAAAAGTAATAATAATCATAACATTTACTAAATAGAAGGTAAAGGAAGGACTAATCAAATATCATAATTACTTATTAGAAGATAAAAGAATAAATCATCAAAACATTACAGTCTACCAATAAGTAAATCAAATTTATATCCTCACACCAATACATTCAGTTTCAAGATAATGGGGTGGTGGTAGGGAGAATAGAAATACCATTCTAGAAATCTAACAGGAAGGCAGCTGAGTGAGGATTCCAGATGTTCCAGGAAGACTCACAACTTGGGATGGCAGGTCTTGCAATCCTTGGTCCTTCAAGAAGAATCCATACCACACAAAGTCTTTTTTTGTTAGTTGTTACCTTTCTGGTTTTTATGATGTCCTTCTGTGTAATGCCACTTCTCTTCTGCTCAAAATTCAAAGAAGTGAAAACCTTTTTCAACTTCCAATCTCTCTTAACAGTCTTCTGAGCAAAGTATCACACTTTTTCAATGACAAATGTTTTCCTTGTTAGAAAAATGACAAGTTCCATAGATCTGCAAATAATGGTGGACTCTCCATTGCCAATCAGTGCCAAGCCTCTTCACATAGCAAAGCATAGCCAAAAATAGAATATATGCAAAACTCTATTTTTTTGCTATTGATTTTTTCTCCCAAACCAGAGATATCAAGAAATAATATAGAAATTTCTCCTTTTTCAGTTTACCAATGGCACTAGAGAGCAATACCCCCCAAAACTTTTCATATAGTAGTAGAAATATGCTTTCTTCCAATGAACTTCCGCCAATTGCTGCTGCCTTTCTCCAGGCAATCAGAAAAGCACTATTTCTTTTCCAATTAGCAAGTTCCAAACAAAGCAGTTGAAGAATCTACTGTATAAATTGGAAGACTTCTGTGCTTTCTGTCCTTCCTGTGCTTCTTTTTTTTCTCTCTTCCTATAGATTCTTTCAAATCTTCTCTCATTTTTTAGATCTTCAAACAGAGCCTCCTGGTGGTTAGTAGCTGATCTTTGATATCAGAAATTCATCATTTGGTCAGATAGGAAACCAATAATCTTTGTTAAAAACTTCCCATGGTCTCCCAAAAGTTATTTTGACTATTATCAGTTATAAACTTCAAAATGAAAATTAGATGGATGCAAATGAGATGATGTACAACAATGTTCTGTGTATTGTTGTTACCTTAACAATTACTCTGACTTCAGATACTTTCAGTAAGTTCATCTATCTTTCCCTCAGAAAGTCTGCCTATCTCCCATAAAAATATTATATGAGACTATATTTCTTCACAAGTTGATTTTTACAATTTTTCCTTACACTAACATTCTTTTCCTTTTTCACCATATGAGTAAGAAACTAGATTCCAGCTGAAGGGTCCTGACTTTTACTGATATGGAAAATAAAAGAAATAAAGAGATTGAATGACTTGTCCAAGGTCACACAGAAGTAGGACTTGATTCCAGATTTTTTTCTTCATTCCAAATTTAGTATATTTTCTATTTACTCTTGTATTCTGTCTTTCCAAAAGACAGAAAGGTTGGGTAATATAAATATGAACAGGATATAATCTATTTAATAATCCCCTAAAATTAATTTCCTAATTCATTTAATATCAGTGTACTAGGAAAAAAATTTTCAACTAAAAAAATTTCAAACAACATCTCTGTTTTGGAAAGTTAAGCATATTGATCAATAAGTCTAAGATACTTTAATCAGCTGTATTGTATTTTTTAAAAAAAAACATGAACTTTCAAAATGTTAGATCTTAGAAAGTCATTCTGCCACTGGCCAAATATAAAGGTGAAGTTATTTGTATAATGCCACAAAATCTTTCATTGGTGCTATTGAGGTTAAAATTCTATTATGCCATTTCAGGCATAATATTCTCTCATGGTGACCACATTTTTCCTCACTGTTTTATACTTTTATAGCTGACCACAAGCTTTAACCCTATATAACATGAAGAGACTTTCTGACGGTCTTGGATCAAAATGTAGGAAAGAGGAAAATTTAATGAGTAATCCATCAAGATTGTCCTCCTAATAATGGCACACCAGATGGCAGGGCAATATTATGCTTGGGAGCCAAATAATCACTAATTAATCTTCCGTACATTTGTTGTTCTCTTCACCCACACAGCTAAATAAAGTGAAGCAATAAATCTACCAACAAATTCAAGATTCATTTTGTTGTTGATTTTCAGACCATGAACAAATAAAGAGAAAAAAAAATCTATTAATCTATAAATAGTATTTACCATGTGAATCTAATAGAAATCTGGTAACATTATTATGTTTCTCCTTTCTGCTTGCATAGCACAAATCTACACAAATCTACCCTAAACTTTGTGGCAACAGTTCTGAAATATCCATATGGAATACTAGTAGGAATTTTTTTGGTTTTGACCACTTAACTTCAAAAGGGGATTCAAATGAGAAAAGCAACGTCAATTAAAAAAAAAAAACCTTGTGCCCACCCTCTAATATATACTTTGTTGTTGTTTATAAAATTAAAGTATCCTACATGTATTCAGTATTTTCATGATATAATAATAATAATATTCCATTTGTCCAGAAGCATGTTTTCCAACAACCTCCACAATTAAAAAATTAACTCAACTTTCAAGGTGATATAATTAACATATCTATAAAAATCAGCATTCAAAAAAACAAACAAAAAAAATCAGCATTTATTAAGCACTTACTATGTCCCAAGTATTATGCTAGATTCTGTACTGGAGATGAATAGAAAAATATTTTCTAACCTCAGAAATTTACATTCTATCAAAGAGTTTATTCTTGTAAGCTACCAAATCATTACCTCTAGATACTAAAATTAACTTTTATTCTAAAAAAATATATAAGTACTATTTTTTTAATGAGAGGTAAGAAGAGAAGCAGGTGGATGGTTCAGTGGATAAAATGTCAGGCCTGAAGTCAGGAAAACTCATATTCATGAGTTCAAATCAGGTCTTAGATTTACTTGGTTAAATGACTTAATCCAGTTTACCTTATCTTCCTCATCTGCTAAAGGAAGTGGAGAAGGAAGTGACAGACACCTCCAAGTATGTTTGCCAAGAAAATTCCCAATTTTCCAAGAAAAATCCAAGATGCTGTCACACAGAGTAAAACAGCAACACTATTTTTTTAAAATAATATCAACACAATGAACTACAGATACAAGTAAACAATAAGGTCATAGAGACAGGGTGTACTTGGATGTTTACTTTGATCAACTCTAATCTTCTTATGCAGTTTATAGATGTACCCTTGTAAATATTTATTGAATGAAACAAAGTCTACTTTTTCCTCCAGCATTTTACTGCTTTTTGGTATATTCTATAATCCCATTCCAAGTATTGCTAATGGATTTCTTCTATGCTTTTGAAAAGAATATTGACATTCCTTTAATTTGATTCCATTTAGTTGTATTCATTGCTGGTCATAGAATTTTTTTCCTTATTTACAAATCTACAACAAAATAAAGAGATCTATATACTTGATGAGAGCAACCATAAACCCAAAGCATTGTATTTCTTATTCATAGGAATCATCTATCAGAGCACCACATTCTTCCTGCTGTTGTTTTACTTTTTATCACTAATTTAATGTCAGTGTACATTAATATTTTTATGTATAAGAACAGAAAAGTATAGGAAACATATAGAAAGATATAGATGACTATTATCTCATTTTATAATTATATATTAAAATCAACATGATAGTAGCAAAATGTGCTTCTTTTTTAAATTCTTTCTGTTCTCTAAGAAAGAACAAGTACAAAGTTGTAATCATATGGGAAGATGGTTTACAGAAAGGGATGGGCTGATAAATATTTAATAACCACTTTCTGGGAGGGGGGCCATTGTAATCTGTAACCTTTTGATATTTCAAGTTTTGATGTTGATGTCAAAAGTCATGATGAAAATTTAACAATTAATTTGACAAACCAGTATGAATTGACTCCAACACACCATGAGGTCACAGGTAATCCTGAAAGGGGCAAAGAAAGGATTTGGAAGAGGGGAGTTGATCATATACACAAAAAGCTAAAATAAATATTATTTATGGAATATTTAGTCATTAAGTATCAATGATACTTATTTGTAAAATAACTTCCATGAAAATAGTTGTAATTTATGTACCAACATTATGAATTGTAGATGAAGTGCTAGAGAAATTTTATGAAAATCTAATAAGAGGGAACCAAGATGACAGCATACAAGTTCAATAAAATTATGACTTTAATAAAATTTGAGAGGGGAAGGAAAGAGCCACAGTGCAGCCTGGTGCTGGAGTAAACCAGCTCTAGTCTTTCAGGGGGCACATGGGTCCCTGGTGGGGGGTGGTGCCTGGGTCCATGGTAGTAGAGGTGGTTTCTAGACCTCTTGGTCCATGGCAAGGATGACTTGGAGGATTGTTGAGAGAACTCTGCCACACCAAAGTGAGCATGGTGCTTTGACCAATGCTGCCCTCAGCACCAGCCCCTTCCGGCAAACTGGAGCCACCCAGAAACTGCTTCCAAAGCATAGGGCCCACAGATAGTAAAGGGGTCAGGAGAGATTGTAGAGGTCTGTCTCTATCCCTGGGGCAGGACTCTGTTACCTTGGCTACATTCAGATCCAGGTTGCAGTTTGGGCCCCAGTACTACCACAGAGGAGCAGGGACCCTCCTCACAGCTCCAGATTAGAGGGATGTGCTTGTGATCATGCACAGACCAGAGCACAGGTCAAGAGAGCACTCAGAGTCTCTCATAAGGCCTTGAAGGAGTTGAGGTCCCTGGGGGTTGACCCAATCCCCCCAAATAACTTTTAAGTACATTGAATCAGAGAATAGACTGGGGAAATGAACAAACAATAGAAAAAAAAAGAATCTGATTATAGAAAATTACTGTGGCCCCCTGAAGAATCAAAACATACACTCAGAAGATAACAAAGTCAAAGTGTCTATATATATAAAACCTCCAAGAGAAATAGGAATTGGTCTCAGGCTATGGAAGAACTCAGAAAAGACTTTGAAAAGCAAGTAAGAAAGGTAGAGGAAAAATTGGGAAGAGAAATGAGAGTGTTTCAGGGAAATCATGAAAATCAGGCCAGTAGATTGGTGAAGGAGATACAAAAAAAGAAGAAAATAAAATGTTTAAAAACAGTTTAGATCAAGTGGAAAAAGGAGTCCAAAAAAGGCCAATGTGGAGAAGAATGCCTTAAAAAGCAGAAATGGCCAGTTGGAAAAGGAGATAAAATAATTCTCTGAAGAAAATAAGTACTTCAAATGTAGAATGGAGCTAAAGGAAGATGACTTTGTAAGAAGTCAAGAAATAATAAAACAAAACCAAAAGAATGAAAAAAAACTAGAATAAAATGTGAAATATCTCCCTGGAAAAACAACTGACCTGAAAAACAGATCCAGAAGAAATCATATATAAATTATTGGGCTACCTGAAAGTCTTCACTAGGAAAAGAGCTTTTTAAAGGAAATAAAGCAGCAAATTTTTCCTGATATCCTAGAAGCAGAGAGTAAAATAGATATTGAGAGAATTCATTGATTACCTCCTGAAAAAGATCCCAAAAGAAAACTCCCAGGAATATTGTAGCCAAATTCCAGAACTCCCAAGATAAAGAGACAAGACTACAAGCAGCCAGAAAGAAACAATTCAATTACCATGGTGCTATAATCAGGATTATACAGGATTCAGCAGCATCTACATTAAGGGTGCATAGGGTTTGGAATATGATATTCCAGAAGACGAAAGAGCTTGTTTTACAACTGAGTAAGAATCAGTGACCCAGCATCACTAAGCATCCTCTTTCAGGGGAAAAGATGGACTTTCAATGAAATAGGGGACTTTCAGACTTTCCTGTAGTAATGACCAGAGTGAGCAGAAAGTTTTATCTTCCAGTACAGGACTCGGGTGAAGCATAAATAGGGTGAACCAAAAGGGTAAATAATGAGCAATTTAATGATATCAAACTGTGTATATTACTGCATGGGAAGATGATACTGATTACTCATATGAACTTCCTCATTTATAAGGGTAGTTAGATGGGGGGCAGCTAGGTGGTGCAGTGGATAGAGCACTGGCCCTGGAGTCAGGAGTACCTGAGTTCAAATAAGGCCTTGAACACTTAATAATTACCTAGCTGTGTAACCTTGGCAAGCCACTTGACCCCATTGCCTGGCAAAAAACCCCTCTAAAAATAGAGTAGTTAGAAGGAATATATATATATATATATATATATATATATATATATATATATACACACACATATATATATATATATGTACATATATATGTATTTAGACAAAGCACAGGAAGGAGTTGAATATAACAGCAAAATATAGTATAAAGATGAAGTCAAAGCATGAAAAAGGAATTTGCTGGGAGAAAGGGAAAGGAGAGAAAGAATTGGTTAAGATATTTCACATAAAAGAGTCAAGAAAAAGTTTTTTCAATGGAGTGGAAAGGGGGGGGAAGTGAGGGGGATGAGTGAGCCTTCATTCTCATCAGAATTGGCTCAGAGAGGAAATAACATACACACTCAATAGTGTAGAGAAAGCTATCATACCCTAGAGGAAAAAGGATAAGAAAGGGATGGGATAAGGGAGATGGGGAGGGGAGATGTAGGTGATGGAAAACAGGGAAGATGGGAGAGGGTAGTCAGATACAACACACTTCTGAGGAGGGATGGAAGTGAAAGAAGAGAGAGTAAACAGAATAAATGGGATTGGGGAAGAATAAAATGGAAGGGAAATATAATTAACAACAGGAACTGCAGGAAAAAAAATATTGAAGCTACTTCTCTGATGGACTTCAACTAATTCAATTTATCCCAGAGATAGAACTGATGGTATCTGAGCACAGACTGAAGTATACTTTTTTTCCCTTCTCACTTCATTTCTCTTGAGACTTCCTCTATATTTTTGGGGGTAGGGAATTTTATATTTACTTTCACAATAAGAATAGTCATGTGAAAATAAATAAATTAAAAAAAAAGAAAATCTGAATAAGAACCTTTAAATAAAATCAACATATACTTTGATACTTGATTACTTCAATGCAAAATGATTGGCAAAAGGAAGGATGAGGAGAAAGAGATGGAAAAGCATCTTCCTTAAGAAGGAAAACAGTCAAAGACTTGATTCTACAGAAATTTCATATTTTCTATTTTGAATATTTTCTTTAAAAAAGAAAGAAAAAATCATTGCACGAGTCACAGTGAGTACTAAATAGTATCACAAACAATGAAGCTGCATTTTGACAGATAGGAAAAGACAAAGAAGTAATTTCTGAATCAACTTTATGTACACAGTATCATCAGAGCTAAGATTAGAATTTATAATAAACAAAAAGAAAGAACAGTAATAAGAAAAGGTGATAACATGCAATTAAGAATATTTAAACATGAATTATTTAAATAAGCTATTAAAGTTAAAAATGAGAGTAGATAACAGAAATTACTTAAGCACTGGCAATAATTTCAACAGAAGTGAAAGAGAAACAAATTAATTTCTACAAACCAAAAACCCCAGGAAAACATATTAGTCAGCAAAAATTTAACTTACTTGTCTAAAGAAGAGAGATGATTACTGAACGCAGCACTGGGGCAAAATATTCACATTATTTATAAAATCTTAGAAAGGAGGATGATCAATGATTGAACCATAAGCATTATATTAATTGAGATTAAATGAATCTATTACTATCCACTACTATCTACTATGAATCTACTACTATCAAGGCAATGTGCTGGATGCCAGGAATACAATACAATCAAGGAAACAATCCCTAATTTCAAGGAGCTCATATTCAACTCCTACAAGACTCCTTAAAGCTGATTGCAATGTTCTGATTACTTGATAATGAACAAATACATTATGACTTGCTCTTGTGGTTCATTTTGTATTCACTGAAAGACTAGTTGTATATTTATTGAGGAAATCTCATATGTAGTTTCAAATTTTAATAAACACAAATCCTGCTCAATGGGTAGTGTATTGTTCAGCAATGCCCTATTACCCCAAACTATTTTTTTAATTAAGGGACTAGCAGAATTTTCAGGAGCCTGACTAAAAGAGAATTCTGACCAAACAGCAGAAACTGCATGTGAACACAGTAAGATGCAATTTTACATATTTCAGAAGAACTGTGAATTTCTACAGTTTCTACAGTAGAAAACTACAGCTAAGAACAAATCAAAGGAAAAGTTACAATTAGAATTGAGATAATATTCTGAACAAAGGATATCTTGCCAAGAGAAAAGTCATACTAAAAAAGAAATCCCTAAAATCAAAAACAAACATGGCAATCACCTAATGCTAATAAAGCAGAAGATATAGTATAAAATGTGGAAAGGCTGCTTTTTCAAATATGATTCATATCTATTTATATTGAACGAAGTCTTAAGAAAAATTGTTTTAAGTTATCTCTAATAGGAAGCAATAACAACCCTTTGTACTACTGTGTTAGGGGGACAGGACTAAGAAAGTGTAATTGAATGAATGAGTAATCATTTATTACATACTGGTTTTGTGCCTACATCTTTGATAAATGTAAATATACATAACTTAACTATAATGCTTTTTTTAAATTTTGATTTCTAGATAATGAGGTCCCATTAAGAAACTTTCTCTAAAAATGAAGATTCATACTTTCTTAGTAACACCTAAGTTTAAGTAATTTCATCCTATGATTTGGGTCTATAATTTCATTAGTGAAAAATAACTCTAGAAGTTGAAGTTTCCCTCCCTAATGGTCAATAACTAATATTCTTACAGGATTGCCCAAGACAATATTAATAGGTAACATTTATGTAATGCTTACTATCTGCCAGATACTGTGCTTTAGTGCTTTGCTAATATTATCTCATTTGAGCCTCATAATAACCCTGTAAAGGGTGCTATCATTATTCCCATTTTACAATTGAGGAAATCAAGGCAAACCAAAGTTAAGTAACTTGCCCCATTATAACACAGTTGCTAAGTGTCTGAGGCTGGATTTGAACTCAGTACTTCCTAACTCCAGGCCTAACTCTCTATCCACTGTGAATAGTAGCAATGGAAGTAACATGGTATAATGAGTAGAAAGTTGGCCTTATGGTGAGAACAATCTATGTGAGAATGGGTAGACTATCGATCATGGCATTGCATTAGGCAGCCTTGTAAAATTATAACAGACAAGTTGTTAACATCTTATCTATCACTTGTAAGAATTTCCGCACTAAAGATAAAATTTTAACTCAAGAGTTGCTGCTCCTATCTCATTCAAAAAAATCTGGTAATATATCTTTGTGTAATAAGAAATCTTCTTTAAGAATAGTTCTAATAATATCTCTCATAACATTAGAGAAAATAGGTGAGAATTATACCAAGCTCTCCAAAATGTGTTATAAGATAGTTCAAGAAAATTATCACAATCTTGATCATATGTAGCTATATTAGCAGTCAAATGATAGAGGGCACAAAGATGACTTGGTAACAGCAACTCTTCACTTATTTAATGAACAGTTTCTCTTTTGTTTATTAAAATACAGAAGAAATGCTCTGAGTGAAACATTTCCTGTAGGTCTTACTCAGACTTTTTCAATCCAGTCATTGCCAACAGGACCACAAAATGAATATTTCTATGACCTGTGGCTGGAAAGAATTTCAGTCTCAAGTTTCTTGACTTGAGATAATCCTCATGATCACTGTGTTTAGCTACAGTGAAGTAGTTTCCATATAGCGTGTAAATACATGTTCAAATACCTCTAAACTGTATTAGAGATGTGGAGGAAGGCTTCCATTTAGGATGTTGCAGAAGGTCTATACTTGTGATTAGTCATAAAAATATCTATGTCACTGAAACTGAATTAGGGATAAGGAAAGATATTAGACCAACAGGTATGTGCCCTAAATACACTTGTTTTGAAAATTCAAGAGAAGGAAAATGTCTTAATGTTATATATCATCTCTCAGGACATCAATGATTCTCAATTATGTCAAAAGCAAGCTGAAATACTCTATTTTGTCTTAAAATCACAATCTTTATAGCTTTGACAAGGGAAAAATAAACTCTGGAGCAATGTGCTGATGTGTGGTTATTTATATTATTGAATAATTATCAGGCACACTGCCCATAAGGAGTCTAATGAAGAAGGGAGCTATCCAGCAGTCCTAATAAAAGATTAGGAGCCTAGTTTTCAGGTCCTCTCCACATTGACTCCATCCACCTTTTATGTCTTGCTTCACAAGTTTTGTTCACCTTTAGGATTCCTGTACTTAAGTCAAATTACTCATTATTCCTTCATTTTGTCTTTCCCTCATCCAGCTCTGAATCTTTGTAAACATCATCTCAAATGTTAGACTAAAAATTCTCTCTGTTAAATAATGGGGAATTATTTTCTAAGTTTCTAAATTTCTAAGGAAGAGGGTGACATTTGTGTGGTCATTTGAAGAGAAAAGTATTTGTTTCGCAAAAATAATACTAGAGGCTATTATAACAATAAAGGAGAGGGTAATAAAATTGTGGCAGTGGTAGTAAGAAGTCCATTTACTAAAGCGATTGTTATGGAAAAATACCATGCTGAACAAGGAATAATTCTCACCTTATATTGGACACTTTCTGATATACATTGGAAATATCCTGGGAATATCACTCACTTTTTTTCTAAGTTCATAATCCTTTATATCTTTAGATAACAATATTAAAAGAACACTAAGGGGGAAGCTAGGTGGCGCAGTGGATAGAGCACCAGCCCTGGAGTCAGGAGTACCTGAGTTCAGATCTGGCCTCAGACACTTAATAATTACCTAGCTGTGTGGCCTTGGGCAAGCCACTTAACCCCATTTGCCTTGAAAAATCCTAAAAAAAATTTCTATTACCATTAGTTCCTCAGATTTATCCGAGCCAAAGCTGCAATTTAAAAAGCAGATACTCTTCATTTATTTTGTAAAACAAAATACATATATGTCATGTTTAAGAAATCTATTTTAGTATATTCAACTAAATATATTTGCATAGGTACATTAAATTCAGATTTAGGAGACAGGGGTCTGCAAGTAATTTATGAAATTGGATATAAAGGAAAACTTTCCTTTCTCCCCAGGACTTTCCTGTTCTTCTATTACCCATCCCCAGACATTGTCACCTATATATTAAAGAAAAAATATTAGATTATACATGTATATAAGCAGGTAAGTGGGGGCACCCACAGAAAAAAACTGGAAGTTTCATGTGGCTAAAAGACAAATATAATGAAATATAAAAGGAAAGACCTTCAGATGAAAGATAGATAATTTCTACCCTACAAAGGATCTGAAGCTTGAAAATTAACTTCATTGCTTGAGAAGAGGCCAGAAGGACAATTTAGGACTGTTGTTATACTTTTGTCCCTAGACACTCATCTATATAAGATCTGAAAAGGAGTGTTATTGTTGTCCAGTCTTGTCTGATTCTTTGTGATCCCATTTTGGGATTTTCTTGGCAAAGGTACTGGAATGATTTGACATTTTTTTCCCATTCATTTTGTAGATGAAGTGTCTAGGGGTCACACAGCTAGTAAGAGACCAAGGCTGGATTTGAATTTGAAAAGATGAAACTTCCTGCCTCTAAGTCTGGCACCTGCTCCACTGAACCATCTCACTAGATACGGTGTATGTGAAGTATAATTGACTGAATGGAAATGAATGACTGAAAGTCAAGATAGAGTATCTTACTGAGGGAAGAGACTTTTGACTCAGTAGGGATTATCAAATAGGAGCTTGATTATACAGGAAGGATTACTGAAAGACTCATTGTCTATGAGTGACAATATCAGAATATTATCTCTAAACAGTCCAAGTGGAGAGGTTTCTGCCAGTAATCCTGGGTTAAGAGTCTTTGCCCTAGCAAAAGAGTACTGTACCATTCCAAATAATGTTAGTACCACCTAGATAGCTAAGCACTAAAGAGCAAATTCAAAGATCCATCCAGCAGAGTTGGCATGCCCCGAAAAACTCCAATATCTAACTTACCTGTTTATCTTTTAGCTTGTGAGTGTGATCTTGCCATTCCAGATTGACAGCTACTGTGCCTTAGCAGAGTGTTTTCCTCAACCCAATGCAATAGTGGATGACCCAATAGTCAGGTGATGCTGTCACATACATTTCTAGCAGTTAAGAATATTGTCTAGTCCAATCCAACACTATTCCAGTCCTGGAAGGAATTAGAGGGGCAACCAAGAGACCTGATTGAACTACCCAGTAGACCCATTAGACTCCACAGCTCAACCAATCTAACATGAACCCTATGCTCTGAGAGCAGTATAGCTTCTCAGGAGAATGACTTATCTATGACTGATACTGCTCCCCACAGTGAACAGAAGGACTCTGGAGGAGGGCAAAAAGACTTTGGAGTCTAGCAGTCCTTGAGTTTTGTTTAGTCTTATTACTTTTTTAAGCATATGTCTGTTCTTCCCCTTCTCTGTAGATTTTCTGTTTGTTGGAAAAAGTATCTCTGATTGAACTTTAGCAATGAATGCTATTACTATGCCATTTGAGTAAATCCTATTGCTAGGAAACTGAGTCTACAAATTAACTGTTAGGTGGAAATACACCAGTGAGAAACTGTGAACAAGATTGATTTTTTTAAAATTCATATTTTGTTTTTCCAAATACATGCTATGAAAGTTTTTTCAGCAGTCACCCATATGCATATGTATATGTAAATTTTTAAGTTACAAATTTCCTTCCCCCCTCCCTTCCCCCCCAGTGGCAAACAGTCAAGTTATCATTTTACATGCATATTTTAGATACATGTTTAGAGATTAGTCATTTTCAGTATGAAGAATTAGGATTAAGGGAAAGAGATATTTTTTATAATGTCTTCATCATATTCTGAAGGGTTGTTTTTTGTTTTGTTTTTCTTCCTCTGGATGCAGATAGCATTGTCCATAGACAGTCTAATATGCTTGCCCTAGCTTTCTGAACTGCAGAGAGGAGCTGCTTCCACCAAGGTTGATCATCTCACAATATTGTTGTTAATGTGTACATTGTTCTCTTGGTTCTGCTCCCTTCACTCAGCATCAGATCCTGTAACTCATTCCATGCTTCTCTAGAGTCTGACCATTTTAGGTTTCTTTTGAAACAATAATATTCCATAGTATTCATGTACCAAAACTTGCTTAGCCATTCCCCTGAGAACAAGATTTAGGAGTATTTCCATCCATAGTATTAGCCTCTGAGAACCATGAAAGTAAATACTGCTATCGATCTAGAGACCCAACCAAAATGAATGTCAAATTTGAGTTTGGGGAATGAGTCTGGGATAAGGGAGGTACAGTGGTGTTTCCTGTATATATGATAAAGAAAGTATAATCTGAATTTAGGGATGCATATGTATAGAAAATATATTTATATCTGAGTATATATTTAGCTAGCTAGCTAGATAGACAGATAGATAGATGCATATCCATTCATATACATACAAAATGAAAGACAGAGGTGGAGACAAAGATAGAGGAAGAGGATCAGACAGGAATTTCATGGAAGGAAAGGAAATTTTCCTATATCTTCCAAGGAAGTTCATAGTTCTGTTTAAGTTAGCAAGCACTTAAGTGCATACTCTGTAGCAGGCACTGTCCCAAAATATAAAGAAAGGTAAAGAAATAGTCTTTACTGTGAAAAAATTTAAAGTTTAATTTGTGAATTGATAATTAAAATAGTTTTAAATTACTTTAAATTATAAAACCACCAATCTTATGATGATATCATGATATAGATATTTTACAAATTTCACAAGAAATCACTTCACATTTCACTTTCTATCTAACATTAACACTCAAGTAAGGTGCAAAAATTATAATTTAAAAAAATTCTTCACTGTGATTTCTTGCTCTAACACTGAACATGCTCAAAATCCTTAGGAAAGGAAAAATAGTAAAGCAATATTTTGTTTTCTCTGAAATAGATCTAAGGGGAAAGATCTATTTTAATAAAAAATCTATCTTAGAACCACATCACAAAATGTTAGAATGTTAGATGTGTAAAGGACCTTAGAGATAATCTAATCCTTCCCTTACATTTTAGAGATGAAGAAAATGAGCACTGGAGAGCTTGCAATTGTGCCTAAAGTATCCTCCAGATTCTCCCCACTGAAACACTCCTCCTCATGGCTGTGATGTCATTGGAAGTTAAATCAGTATGAGTGCACCCAAATTCCAATAAATGTAATATCAAGTCTTAAACTAGAAACCAAAGGAGGTTGATTATGTTACACACTTTCTCCATTCTCAAATATAGAAGAAAAAGAGGAAAAAGGAGATAGGAGTTAAAGGCAGAATGCTGCACAGTTTGAGGGAGTAGCCCACATCCTCATTTCCCAACACTTTCTTTTCTTCCATCCTTATTATCAGCTTTATTCCACATCTAGTCCCACCTCAGACAAGGCTGGAGATAGCATACAAACAATATTTCTCCCTCATGTTCTCACAGGTACCTCCACCCCCCCACCCCTCATTGTTCAATAATAATTTGTTTTTACAGGTTGGTCTCTTCCATCAATTCTGCTGAAAAATTCCTTTCTGACCTCCGTGAACCAGGTTTAGGAAGTTGCTCTTATTTAAATTTCCCTGATTTATAATGCAAACTTGATTAATGTGCAAACATTTCAATTTGAGAGGTATAAAACCAGACTGTGCTCTTTTCTGACTCTTCAACTATTACATGAAAGCAGAGGACATGAAGTTACTCTCTACTGGGGAAATTACTGTTTCTGTGAATCAAAATTTTCAACCATAGGCTCCCTTGTAAGTTGGTTTTCAAAGTACAAACTGAAATGTGTTCTTGAATTCCAGTATTTCTTTCTTTTTATTAAACATGTTTTTATTTTAATATTTCCCCAAAATTTATATGCTATTTTCACCTTTATATTGCATATTTTTAATCTTTGTTTCCACCAAGAACAACCATATTACCCTGCATTTAGTAAATGTTTCTTGACTAGAACTGATTAGAATGAAAAAAAATTAGGGGGAATCAGACCAATTTCAATACTTTTAATACTTTCTATGAAAATGATTCCGAGGTCAGCATATCTATCCCCAAATATTAATCAGACATTTCCAATTGACTATAACCTAGGAATTTAAAATCAACATATGCAAATAACTCATTATAATTCCCTACCCCCTCCATATTTTTGATGAGGGCAATATCTTTCTACTCACCTAGGTTCAATCAGTTCAGACATTATTACTTCTAGTTAATTCAATTATCCTTGACTCTTCAATCTCCCTCACCTCACAAATCCAATCAGTTGCCTAGTCTCCATGATTCAAAGTCTTTGACATTTTAAAAGCTGATTCTCTTTAAACTCACTGGGTTATCTCTGATTGTTTTATTTTAATCACATCTCATCTACTCTATTGTAATTGACTCAATTGTCCTTCCTACCTCTATTTTCTCCTTCCTACAATACATCCTTTTTTCACAGTTCCCAAATTGATATTCCTGAAATAAAAATCTAATTATGTCACTTGCTTGCTCAGGAAGCTCCAGTGACTCCCAATGATAATATATAATCTCTTCTGTTAGGCATTTATAGTCATTCACAATCTGGTCTCCCATATGTCTGGTATTATTATAGTCATTGTGTATATATACATACATGCATTTGTACATATACATACATACTTAAGAATCACCTTCACAAATAAAAATCATGAGTTGGATAGAAAAGAATTCATACCAGAACTTTCTTGAAGTGGGACTAGCTTAATATGGGTCAAAAGTATATGTAACAACAAAAGATAACACACTCTTAAGATGCTTTTGAGAAGCATGGTGTCTAGGACTTGAAAGGGGATAAAACTTCTATATGCTATCCTATCTGGAATGTTGTGTTCAGTTCTAGGCACCATATGTTAGAAATTATTGATAAGTTAAAGAATATCCAAAAACAAATTGCCTAAAATAACTCATAGTTTCAAGAGTTTGCCACATGAGAATTGGTTAAAAGAAATAGATATGTTTGAACAAGAGAAGAAAACACTCAAAGACACATCCTAATAATTCATTTTGTAATGAGTTATTATCGAATCAATCTCTTAGTTTTTATTGTTAAGTTGATTCTAATATATCTATACATACATGTGTTTGTATATACATGTGTATATGTGTCTCAATTCCACACAATAATAGTGCAATATCCTGGAAAAACATATGGGAGCCCAGATTGTGAAGGACTTTAAATGTCTAAAAGAGGAGATTGTATTTTATTACTGCAGCAACATAGACTCACTTGATATTACTAAGCAGGAGAGTGACATAATCAGAGCTTCATTTCAGGAATATCACTTTGGCAGCTGTTTAAAGGATGGATTAGATAGAGGAAAGAGAATATGGAGGAAGGGAGAATAATTGAATATATTACAATAGAGCAGATGAGAAGTTATGAGAAACTGAAGAGAGATGGTAGCCAAATGAATATAAAGAAGGGTATCAAAATTCAAAATTCCATGTAGGTCTATTACATGGAAGAAAAAGAATTATAATTGTTTTCCTTGTCCTCTGAGCATAAAACTAGAAGCAAAGCCTGGATGATTCAAAGGGTTCAATTTAGTCTTGATATAAAGGAAAAAAAAAAGCTTTCCAACAATGAGTTGCTTTCAAAAGTGAAATGGACTATTTCAAGAAGTTCTGGAACTCCCTCATGACAGTCTTCAAGCAAAGTTTGAATGAATATTTGCTTGGTATGTTCTTCAGGATGGTTATTTAGATAAAGGTTAGAGTAAGTGACCTTGAATGTCTATTTTAACTGAGAATGTGTGATCATCAAATTAGGAACAGAGAGAGCTGAACTTTGAGTTGAGAAATGTTGAAAAGACAAATACCACTAAATTTTCTTGGTTCATGCTACTATTTTCATAATATCCTTATCAAATCATTGTCATTATTGTCAATAATAACATCTCTCTAAACGGATGTGATTATACTCTGAATCCTCTTTTACTCTTTCAAGTGTGGGGGGGGACCTCTCTGTTACACAAAGAATAGAAATGTCTTTCCCGTAAAAAGCAATTGAGCCCACTTGACCCTATATGCAAAAGTTGGTATAGCTATTCACCATTATTACAAGATGCCTAAGGAAAAAGTTGCTAAGGAGATCAGCTCTGGTAAGAGTAAAGATGTGAGACCAGCTAATTCTGGGATGTTATGGGGAAAGATAAGTCTTTGGGGAGCCAGATAAAGTGACTGAACAAAAAGAATCCCATATGGTTTCAGAGCACATATATTATTAACATCATTGAATATGACATGAAATATTGGGAAAAATCATCCTAATATCAGTCAACTTGAACTATTGCTACTGACAAGGCACTGACTCCCCAGTGAGATTAGGAAATATATGAAAAACTTTAGGACTGATGCAAGATTCATGTTTCAGACCCTGTGAACCAATCTAGCAGGATCACTTATGGAAGGTTTTGTGATTAGGATCAGTGCCAACGAACTGGTAGTCTAGGTTGATGTGCATGAAGGGACTTGCTTCAAGCCTGAATTTGTGGACATTATCCATTTTGACAATAAAGTCTCTCATATGTATCTCCTTACAAAGTAGAGACTAGGCACATAAGTATGGCTTATAATTCCTGTCCCATTAACTTACACAATATTGTCATATTTATTTCCCTTTCCCTATGGATTAATTCAAGTTATACTTTACTGTTTGTGTCAGTTCTTAGCTCCCCCTTAATGTAATTTCCATAAAAATGAAAACCTCCTCATGTACATTTATTTCATCATAAATAAAATGATTAGTGCTGCCATAAAACTTCCAAATATTGTCTAATGCTTTCCAATGAGGCCCAAAATTCCAGCATTTCTTTCTTCCACCTATTCTTTTGCACCTGTGATCAGGTATACCAAATGCTTTCTGTAAGTAAGTCTCCTTTTTCTTGTGTAAGGGAGAAATTTTACTCAAATTTCAGTTAATATAATATAATGAGGTGTTAAAACAGACATCTATGCCCTGTTTTCAAAATTTCCTAAAGAGATTTATCTCTTGACCCATTAGTTCTGGTCAGTCAGCAGTTCTATATCTCACTCTCATCTCCTGGTAAGATAGACAAATAAGCAGGCAAATAATCAGAAAGTCCAAGGTTCAGCATCATTTTTTGGTCTTTTTGTCTCGATAGTCTCCAATGTGGTCTGATTTTCCTCCTTGCATCAATTTCACAAAAGGCGCTTGCATGCTGACCAATCAATGTCTCTGTAGGGCCTTATAAAATAAATAACTGACTCAAATTCAAGTAGACATCAAATGGCTTTAGGACACTGTCTTTAAATTAAAATTCCCCATGTAATCAATCCAACTCAACATTCTTTATTCTATTTGGTACTTCAGAATGGAAATAGTGAATAGAAACAAAAAGGAAAAGGAAAAATAGGCCAAATGGGGGGTTATATTTAAAAAAACCTAAAAAGTGTTTTTTAGAGTTAATCTCATGTTGCAAAGATTAGTCCTTGAGTCTCCTATAGTTGAGTATGGGGAATAAAGTAGGGATTTAATTAACAGCCCCTTATAGAAACCCCCAAATGCAACTTGTTCAGTCTTCTGTCTTTAGGCCTAGCACCTTTATAGTAATCTTCACTGACAATCTGATCCAATTGTTAATCAATGTTCCTTTTTCTGGATATTTTTTCCTTGTATTTACTCTATCTACTTCCTGTTTTAGTTTGAGCTGAGTTTCACCATCAGTGGAAATTCACCGGTCATCATCCTTTAGATAAGAGCTCTTCATAGATTTGAAAGTCATTACTAAAGGAAAATTGTTCATTTAGACTTTCCATTTCCAGATGGACTCATTCTTAGTTGTTTTAATTTTTTCCATATCCTCTATTGAACTTCCTCTGTGTTTCCCCCTTCTCTCTGGTAAGGGCCCAATAAAACATAATGCAGTGGATTAGCTCAGTTTTCCTATATTGTTCTCTTATTTGCACCATTATTCAGAATTTCTACTGAATTGTGAGAGTAAGTTAGGGGAAAAGAATTGAGATTCAGAGCAGCTGTTTTGCTTCTTGTAGTATTTCTATTGCAGTGGTTCTCAGAGTATGGTCTCAGGGACTCTTAAGGGTCCCCAAGACACTTTTAAGGTCACAACTCTTTGTTTATAATAATAAGCATAGTAATTTCTTGAGTATATATATGTATATATATATAGATAGATAGATGATAGATAGATAGATAGATAGATAGATAGATAGATAGATAGATAGATATAGATATAACCTATAGAAATAAAAACTCTTTGGGGGAAGGGTATGTGGGGAATCCTTAATTTTTTAAGAATGTAAGAAGGATAAAAATAAAAAAATTCAGGATGACATACTACACGATTACTAAATTTATTTTTTATGATATAAAGAATGATAATGGTGTATAATATGTTATAAAACTTCCTTAATTTACAAACAATTGCACTCTTTTCACATACCAGTAAGGTTAGGTTTAAGATTCTGCAAACTAGGCTTCAGCAATATGTGAACTGAGAAGTACCAAAAGAGGAGGCTGGTTTTTGAATAGGCAGAGGAATTAGAGAAGTTGATGATATGGAGAAAGTAAGGGAGTTCCAGAAAAAATATGTTTTTAATCATTGTTAGCAATAAAATCTTTGGTTTTGTGGATCACAACAAAATGTGGCAAATATGAGAGAATCATATCATCTTAATTTTCTCCTGGTAAACCTATATACAGGACAATACAATAGTTAGAATGAAACATGGAACAGGTGATTGATTTAAGACTGAAAAAGGAATACACAAGGTTGCACAATATCAGCTTATTTATTTAATTTATATGCTCATTATATCATACAAAATAATAGACTTGATGAATCAAAAACAAATTTAAAGATGCCAGAAGGAATATCAACAAGTTCAAATATGGAGATGATAGCATTCTGATGCTAGAAAGAGAAGAGGAAAAAGAAGTCTCTTGATGAGAATTGAAAGAAGAGTGTAAAATCATGTTTAAAGTTTAGAAAAAAAGACCTCCTGACAAACAGAGGGAAAAGAAATGGACTCATAAGGTTTTATATTTGGGGGCTTTAAGATCACTGCAGATAGCAACTGCAGTCACAAAATTTAGACACTGGGTCCTTGCATAGAAAGCTATGGCATATCTGGAAAGCATACTAAAAAGTAGAGCCAACAAAAGAACATATAGTCACATTCATGATTTTTCAAGTAGGAATGTCTAGCGGGGGGCGGGGTTATACATACATATATTTGTACATGTATATATAGAAGCTGAACAATATAGAACTGACACCTTCAGATTGTGCTGCTGGAGAAGACTTTTGAGAGATCCAGTCCATAAATATTTTTTAAAAAATTAATTCAAACTCTTCATTGGGAGGTCAAGTATTGCAGCTGAAGCTTATATACTTTGACCATATAATAAGATGAGACTTATAGGGAAATACCCCGATGTAGGTAAAGATTGAAGGCAAAAGGAAAAGGGAAGAGTAGGTGAGGTATTTAGATAGTATCATGGAAATAAGGAACATAAATTTGAATTGACTTCAAGAAAATGTGGAGGATAAATGTGCCTGATAAGCTATGGTTCAAGGGGTCATGAAGAGTCAGACATGAGTGAATGAGTAAACAACAACAACAAATATGTGAAACTTTTTCATACTGGTATATTGTTTATTTCAGCTTTCTCCTATTGGTGAGTTATAATAATTGTTCAAGAGTTATAGAGGAATGTTGTTTCATTTTTCCATAAACATTTTTCAAATGAAGCATAAATGACCTTGTTAATATACCACATTCAAGGGGCGGTTAGGTGGCATAGTGGATAGAGCACCGGCCCTGGAGTCAGGAGTACCTGGGTTCAAATCTGGTCTCAGACACTTAATAATTACCTAGCTGTGTGGCCTTGGGCAAGCCACTTAAACCCATTTGCCTTGCAAAAAAAGAACCTAAAAAATATACCACATTCAAAAATGAGTTTCACCAACATCAAGGAAAATCTTTACTTTAATAATTACTTTAATAACCCTATTTCAGAAAAAGAAATTGAAGAAACCATCAATAAACTCCCTAAGAAAGTCCAAGGATTTACATGGATTTAAAAGGAGTGGATTTTACCAAACATTTAAGGAACAATTATATCCTATTTTACAAAGACTATTTAAAAAATAGAAGAAAGATAGAGTTCTGCCAAATTCCTTTTATGAAACCAACATGGTGCTGATACCTAAACCAGGAAGAACCAAAACAGACAAACAAAATTATACACCAATCTCCCTAATGAATATTGATGCAAAAATCTTAAATAAAATTTTAGCAATGAGACTATAGCACATTATTACTAGGATAATACAACAAAATCTGGTAGGATTTATACCATATAGGCAGAGATGGTTCAATATTAGAAAAACACTCAACATAATTGAACTTATTAATAGCAAACCCCATAGAAATCATGATTATCTCAATAGATGCTGAAAAAGCCTTTGATAAAATACAACATCATTTCATATTTAAATCACTAGAAAGCTTAGGAATAAATGGAGTTTTCCTTAAAATAATAAATAATATCTATCTAAAACCATCAACAAATATCATATGTAATGGGATTGAACTAAGCATTTCCAATAAAATCAGGGATGAAACAAGGATGCCCATTATCACCATTGCTATTCAATATAGTATTAGAAATGCTAGCAGTAGCAATAACAGAAGAAAATGAAATTGAAGGAATCAGAATTGGCAATGAGGAAGCAAAACTTCCACTCTGCAGAAGATATGATGGTATACACCTAGAGAACCTGAGAAAATCATCTAAAAGCTCCTTTTAAGAAATTCAGCAAAGTAGCAGGATATACAATAAATCCACATAAATCATCAGCATTTCAATATATGAACAAAAAGGTCCAAGAATAAGAGATAGAAAAAGAAATTCCATTTAAAATAACTATAGATAACATTAAATTTTGGGGAATCTAACAAGACACAATCAGAAACTTTATGAGCACAATTATAAAGCACCCCTTACCCAAATAAAGATCTAAATAATTGGAAAAATGCCCCCCAAAATTAAAATAAAATACTCACAATGAAAAATTTTCTGTACCCATTTGAGATAGAATGATGAAAGAGAAATATCAGATGAACAAGTTTTAATATATAGTAATATTATTGTAAATATTATTAGTTGTATCATTGTATATAATAATAGGACATTATTATAGGGCAGCTGGAGGTGCAATGTGTAAGAGCACCAACTCTGAAGTCAAGAGTTTAAATTCAGCATCAGCCTCTTACAAGCTATGTGATCTTTGGCAAGTCACTTAACCCTGATTGTCTTACATTTAGAATACCTTCAGTCATCCTAATTCATATCTGGCTGCTGGACCCAGATGATTTTGGAGGAGAAAGTGAGACTGGTGAGAGCACAGCACTCCACTAATTTAAATTGAATTCATGTACATGTCATGGTATGACCTCTCTGATGTCATGTTTTTTGACAATGATGAACAAACATCAACATCATCATCATCATCATCATCATCATCATCATTGTCATAGTATATTAATATATAGTATTATGGTAACTATAAAAAACTTGGAAAGATCTTGGAACTATAATCAATGCAATAGAAACCAGGATTCCAGGGGACTTATGATGAAATATGCTACCCACTTCTTGATATAAAAGTGAAGTACTTCAACTGCAAATGGATATAATTTTTTTCCCATATGCTCAATTTGGGGAATGACTACACATTTTTTACATGGCTTTTGCTTTTCTATTTCAATGTAGAAGACAAAAAGGCATATCTTCATTTACTGAAATTGTACTATTATAGAAATGCTTGTTTTGTACTGTAATTTAAAAATAAAATCAATTTTGATTTTAAAACTTAAAATTTTAATTTAATGTTAAGAATTTTTTAAACTTTTAGTACAATGGGGAGCCCATTTTATTTGTTCAGCTGTATCTTCAAAGCTAATGAGTGTGTTAGCAGAAATGCTATATGACAATACTATAATGAAAATGTAAAAATAATTTCAATTCTAAGAAAGATCTATACTAATATATGGTCTAGTAACATGATCTAGTTTCTGGAATTGAAAATTGGCAAGAAAGCGAAAAAAGCATAAAGTCAACATTTACTGGGTCAATGATTGCTTACGAAAAAATAGCATTCAAAAATACACAAAGAGATTATGACTCTTGGTACTCTTTGTGCTATTCACATAGAGCTATAAATGCACTTTCTGAGAGAAGGCATATTTCTCTAAAAAAACCCCAAAATTATGTTTTGCTCTCTTAGGCCCAGAACTAAATAATAAATTCAATAGCTTAGTGATTCCTAAAACAGCTATGGCAGAAAAAAAAGAAATAAAGATTAACTCTTATAAATAAGGTGGTAAATACCAAAAAGATAATCTATTATCTTTTATCTCTTAGTATAAAAGCTCTGAAAAGGAGCAGAGAAGATCATATAATGAATTTTTCTGACTCTAAAGAAAATTGTACCCTCTGTCTCCAACCCCTTTTCCCGTTTTTCTAGCGCTACCCTACAGTTTCAGCACTTCCAAGACAATACAATCCAACAGACAGTTATTAAATATATATTATATGTCACTGTAGCATTAGAAATATAAAGATAAAATGGAGGTTCCTGTCCTTCCAGTAACTTACATGCTACTAGGGCAATAAAACATATAAAACGATAAACATATTTATAAAAATTGAAGGAATAAAAGGACATTAACAACTAGGGAAGGGTCAAAAAAGGAGGTGACAGATAGAAGTTAAATCTTGAATGAAGCAAACTTTTTAAGATTCAAAAGGGAGGTGTAAGAGCATAATAAAGAACAGGATATTCTAAGCAAAGGTAAAAGATGAATTGCTGAGTTCAAGCTACATCAGTCCAAAAGGTCAGATTGATGGGGAACAGAAGAAGTTCTGAAGGGGTATCATCAGAATTAGTCATAGTTTAAGGGGTTTTTTCCTGATTCCCTTAATTGTTATTGTTCTCTAAAATAATAATAATTATAAAATAATTATGTACCTAGATTTGACTTTCCCTCAGCAAAATATTTCTTATAAAACATAGACATTTTTATCTGTTTATAGCATCTAGCAGTATGCCTTCTAGAAACACAGCATCTCGTATATAAAAGGGAAATCTTAAGGTATTTAGTCTAACCAATACCTGAATAAGAATGACACTGACCTCCTTGCTGTTCCATGAAGTAGACATTTCAGCTCTTAATTCTGGTCATTTTCTCTGGCAACCTTCCATGCTTGCAATGTTCTATCCTTTTCTCATACTCAACTATTGGCTTCCCTGGATTCTTTTATGTCCTAACTAAAATCTCAATTAGATTTCTCATGAGACAGTAGGGTCACTCAATGGACAGAAAACATGGCCTGGAGTCAAGAAGATGAGAGTTCAAATCTGGTCTCAGCAACTCACTAGCTTTGTGTTAACCTCTGTTTGTCTAATCCACTGGAGAAGGAAATGACAAAGCATTCTAGTAATACTAATATTTCAGAATGTCAAAACTATCACTATTGAAAAATATATTCCCATGTTAGATTTGGGTGGATTTTTCACTTATCTACAGGTGAAGATTTACAACTTCATTAGAAGCATTAAGCAACATGTCTAGCACCATTGCAAACCCATCTTTCAAGCATAATACAGCGAATGATTTTCCATTTGTGAATTATATGCAATAATTATTTCTTATTTGGTTATTATATATGTGGTTAACTTTTCCTCTTCCTCATATTTAATATTCTAATACTATATATTCAATATTAAATTTCCTGAAAACACATACTGTCTTGAATCCATTTTCTCCTTTGAGTTGCAAAGTGCTGTAGAAATCATTAGTGTCAGCATTTCCAATGGCTATAGCCAATCTTTATATAGGACTTGGATAATCTCTTTGGTTCTAGAGTATTATGAATCTACAAAAATTCCACTGTGGGTAAAGCTGAAATGTGTACTTGGTAGATTGCAGCTTCCTTTTTTGAATATTTTCTCCTTCTTTTCAATAGTAACAATGTAGTGCTGACACTAGTAGAATTGTCCTCTACTTGATTGTTTCCATCTTTTCTTGTCAAATGGGGTTTAGCATCTTTCCCCCCAAAGGTAAACCAAATGTCACAAAACATGGGAAAATAGAGATGAATATAAAGACCAACTTGTGCAGAAAATATAACATCATATTAGATAATGATAAGAGCATTTATTTTGAGCAGAAGAGAATTCTGGGAATTATCTAATTCAACCTCCATTTCCACTTTTTTAATCAATGAAGAAATCAAGGCCCAGAGATATTAGTGATTTGTTCAAGGTTATAGAGATACTAACTGGCAGGGTTAGGATTTGAATGCACATCCCCTAATTCCAAATTCTACACTCTTTCCACTGGACCACATGCCCTTCCATCCTAGTATGAGGAAGATTAAATGTGTATAGATAGGCCCACAATATCACTTCTAAAACATCTTAAGGTGATGGAAGCAGAGAAGGAGAATATCAAAGGGAGAAATGAAGAGGTAGTTCAAATTCTGTTTGGGGCTAAGACAGGGAATTTTGTTTTTGTTTTGTTTTGTTTTTAATTTTTAAGTTTAATGTGCATACTTCTTTAAATAGTTTCTTGTTGGTATGGTTACTTTCTAGCATATTTTTAATTCTCAATATCTTACCTAAATTTATTTCCAAATTAGAAGTATTAATAAATGAATGAATGAAACATTTGTTTCCTATGTACAAAGGACTGTACTAAGAACTTTGAATACACATTAGAACAGATGGCCCCTGTTCTCAAGAAGCTCGCATTCTAATGGAAGAGAAACATTTCAGCAGCAACTCAAACTCCTTAGGGTACAGCGGCAACACAGATGTTAATGTTTCTTTGTTAATGGCATTTCCACTCTTAAAATGATATCATTTTTGGTGTTGAAGCATTTGACAGTGCCAAGGACCTTGGTGACAAGAACTTTTTTCTCTGGGTCTTCAGTAACTATGGATGTAGCTCCTAAAAGAGCAATTTCTAGGCTGAAACTTCACAGCAATTGCTTCCCAGGATGATCATTGAGGGCACTGGACTGGAAGCAATGCTACTCTGAAGAATTTTAGGTTTGGAGTCCTGGGCTGTTTTCACTGAGGTTTGAGGGAGATGGGAGTTAAGATAGTGGTGATAGTTTGATTTGCCTGGCACATAATGCTTCCTGTCATCCTTGGGTTGCTTTGCTACTTTACTGGGCTGGCTTGCTTGCCTTGTGAATCTTAGATTGTTTGCATTTTGTCAGGTTAATTGGCCCTTTCTACACTGGAATTTCCTTCTATGGAAGCAATGTAGGATGGTGGTTGTTTAAGGTCTTGGTTGGAAGTGGGTCTGGTGGTTCAATATGAATTGGTATTCCCATGGCTCTTGGGTTCAGAGTCCTGAGCTGTCACCATAAGAGTCCAATAGTAAATGATGGCCAAAGTGTGTGTTGTTGTTGTTTGTTTTGCCTCTCACATGCTGTCTGTTAATTAAATTTATTTCTCAACTAAAAGGGAGTAAAGTTTATCAGGAAAAAAATAATTCCCCCTTCAACAAAAGCAAATTATCTTCCCCTTTCTAGGGAGTAGGTGTTTCAAGTGGAACCCATCCTGACTCTATCTGCTGCCAATCTTCTAGAAAACCTACCCATTTTAGTGATAGACAGTGTTGCCCCCTTGGAAATTGTCACTCTTCCTTTAAAAAGAAAAACCCAGGTTCATCTTTCAGATCTCTATTTTATGATACCCAGAGATTCTTTTCAACACATTATTATACATATACCTTCTATCACGGAAAGCTGAAGGACACAATCAAAATATACCAATAAAACAGATTTTTGTTTTGGACTGAATCACCTACCTAAGGGCATTCCAGAGAGTTTTCATGGTTATTGTTTTCTTTTTGTTGAATCATTAATTTTGTTCTCAACCAACACTACTTAGAGTAGTGGAGATGAAGTGGGCAAGTACCCACAACTCTAATTTACCACTGATACTTATTGAAGCACTGAAGCTATTAATTAAATCAAAGAAATGGCTTTCAACTATTTTTGATTCCGCTTGCTTGTACTACAGACACTTTCTTACATACACAGTTTAATTAAGTGGCAAACACAAAAGTCTTACAATCATCATTAAATCCTAAAGGGATATTAATACATCTAGTACAAAGAACCTATTTTACAGATGAGACAACTGAAGTCCAGTTTAGATAAAGTGACTTTTTCAGAGTTATAACTACTATTACATAAGTAAATAAGTTTTTAACTGAAGTTTTCTGGCTCTTCAACCAGTGCTTAGTCCTTGAACAGATCATTCTCACTCTTTTTCAAGTCTTCATTTCTCTTTATCCATTGTTTTCTTTCTTAATCCTTATCCATCTCTCTCCCATCCTTTAAAATTTTTTTTACTAGATTCTATTATCTCTGTAACTTATTCTATATTTCTCCAACTCCTCTAACTATAATGTAATTTAAAAGCCATAGTTTATTTTGATGTCTCTGTTCAAGACTCTTTATAATCTGGCTATTAACCTTATCATTCAAATGTAGTTACTTTCTTCAAAGTTACTAATGAACCTGAATTCTTATTTGACAAATCTTGACCTTTGCTTAAGCTTTATTTTTTTCACTATGCAATATCTAAAACTACTGACCACCCTTCTCCTTGACATTTTCTCTACTCTAGATGGATGTGGCACAACTCTCTCTTCATTCTCCTTTCTGTCTAATCTCTCTTCAGTCTCTTTTGATGGATTTTCAATCTGCTATTGAAGGCATCCTCATCTTTCTAGTCACTCAGCTTCACTTTTGTCTCATCCTCAACTCATCACTATGCCTTACTACACATATCCAGTCAACTGTCACATTTTCATTCTACCATTACAGCTTCTCTATTATGTATCTGCTTTTCTCCATTCACATAGCCATCTCTCTAGTTCATGATATTTTTCATGTCTCACTTGGACTACTGAAATAGCTTTCAAAATTGGGTGCCTGCCTCATCTTCTCAATTCAAGCCATCTTCCATTTAGTTACAAAAGTAATATTCCTAAAACATAGATCTGATCATGAAACCCCCTGCTCTGCTTACTACACAATCAACTCCCATGCCTCCCTGTTACTTTTAAATTTAAATATAAACATACTGGCATACAAGCTATTCCTTGCATGGGATACTTCATAACCTCTTTTCATGCATTCGCACTGGTTGTCTTCTAAACCTGGAATGTCGTTCTATTTCATTCTCACTTTTATAATGGCTTATGTGAAAAATCAGATCAAACAACTTTTTCTATAGAAACCTTTTTTTAGTCACTCCAAGTCCTAATACTTGATACTCTCTAAGAAAAGAGCACTTTATCTGGAATTCACAGAC
Source organism: Macrotis lagotis (assembly GCF_037893015.1). Lineage (NCBI taxonomy): Eukaryota > Metazoa > Chordata > Mammalia > Peramelemorphia > Peramelidae > Macrotis > Macrotis lagotis. The sequence goes on along the minus strand of NC_133659.1, from coordinate 140,270,543 downwards.
ACTCTTATGGAGCCTAAGGTCAGTTTTAAGGTGGGGTCTATGAACTTTGATGGAAAAAATTGACAAATTTATATTCGTGTATTTTCCTTTTACATTGTATCTCAAGCAGTTAGCACAGTTTCTGATATAAAGTAGGCATCTAATAAAGGCTTTTGAACTGCTTCTAGTGTACAAGAGCCTTGAATGCAAATCTCCTCTTTTAAAACTTACAAGCCGGTTTCTTCTCTACCTTTGAGTTAGAATACATAATATATTTAATACAATATGATATAATATATTTAGGAGTTATATTATTTATAATGACAACTTACAAAATTTTTGTATTTAATTACATATATAATTTTAAATATATTATGAAGTATTAAAATAAAATCTAGCTATTATTCACATGTTCTTTTCTAAAATGAGTATTTATGCTTCTTAGCTTATAGGATTACCACTGGAATCACTTTATCAATATGCATTCATTAAATATCTATTATATCCTGACCACTTGCCCAGGTGAATAGGGTAAAAAAGACAAAAATAAAAAAAATCATTGAATTCATGGAATCTGATGATATATTTCTATGTGTATAAAAGAAACATACTACAGATACAATGAAAGTACTTTGTAAATCTTCAAACAACAAGGAGATTTGAATTATTACTCTGAATGTTATTCCCCAACACCTTATAGATATATACTTGTTTTCTTTTTCCTTCTCATTGTGAGATATTTAGAAAAACTTGGAAGAGGAGGCATTAAAAGGCTGAGGGGAAGTTAGACATATTATTGCTTCAGGTGCTGAAAGCTGTCATAGCAGCTGTTGTCAGCTTTAGGAAAAATGGTTGAATAGTTGCATACATATCATTAAATGCATGAGAATTAGACAGCATTGCTAAATGGATTTTAAACCCAAATGTGCTTGACAATGTCATTCAATAGCCATCCATCTCCTCCCTCCCCACCAAAAGAATTATAACATGAGCTTTCAGGATCAAAGGATGAAAGCCTAGTAAAGAGGAAAGGACTTTGCATTTGGAGACCTTGACTCTATGCCATTTCACCTGTGTGATTTAAGGAAAATCACTTAAATGATCTGAAGTTCAGTTTCTTATCTAAAAATAATAATAATAATAGCTCCATAGGTCAGAGGTTTGGTGTGAGGTTCAAAATGGTTAAAAATTGCGGTAGCTAGGTGGCACAGTGGATAGAGGGCTGGCCCTGAATTCAGGAGGTACCTGAGTGCAAATCTGACTCAGACAATAATTGCCTAGCTGTGGGACCTTAGGCAAGTCACTTAACCCCAATGCCTTAAATAAATAAATAGATAAATGGTTAAAATTGTCCATATATATATATATATATACATATATATATATGTATATATATATATATATATAAGCTTCTATTACATTCTTTGTCGATAATATAATAAGATGTTGTAATGTGATTTTGAAAGATTGAAAAAACAATCAGAGGTGTCCATAGCAACCAGTCAATAGCAGAGATCTCAAGAGCTTGGCATTAGTGACAGTTGAGTCCAGGGAGGCAATATATTAGCTGAGCAAGAAAGTGATTTAGTCCAGAATTAATTTTCTGCCTCCTTCATTCTAACTTCTGGCATATGCTAAGGAAGAGAGGTAGGTAAGGAAAAAGCATTCTCTTCCATGGATAATTGCCTGATGAATTAAGAGGTTGAGTGACATAACAGTGACATAACAGTCTTTTTGACTCCAAGACCAGTTCCCTACTACGTGTAAATCTTGCAACAGGGGACAGAGCAAGGCAAGAGAGGTTACATATATTGGGTCCAATTTAATATAGAGGTTCAAATGGAGTATTTTAGTTTATGATATAATAGATGCAGATATGGCAGGTTAAAAACTAGGTCAAGAAATTATAGAAAATATTGGAAAATGAAATCTTTTTATGTAACCACTTTACAAATAAAGAAAATAAGGATCACCTACTCACTACTTCCTAATGTGACTTTATTAAGCCACACTTAAATTCTCTAGTCATGTTTCCTCATCTGGAAAATGAGAAGGGTAGGCTTGGTGACCCTTAGAACACAATCTTTTACTCTGAACTTTTGCAATAGATAATTTAGAATCTATGTATCCTACCAGTTAACCTGTGACACTGGACAACCTCTTTATTCCTTTCTACCAAACTCTATTCTCCACTTTATAATGTACTCTTGCAACAATTCTAATACAATGTACACTCCTTAAGAATAGGGACAATTGCTACTGCGGAGGCAGCTCTTCTTGTCTTCTTTTGTTGCTTAGAATGACCAGAAACTAGGCAAGCATCTGGTGAAAGAATTTCCTGAATGAATATTGTATGAATGAGTGAATGCTGCATTTTCCATGAACATCTATGAGGACTGTATGTAAACAAAAGGAGGACCCAATCACAGAATTGCATCTCTCACTTCCTGAATCCTCTGGTTGGGACTCAAGCCTCATTTCCTCTCCTCCCCCAAATGGTTTTGCTGAAGTCTATTCTACTTTTATCTTTTCCCACTCCTCCTGCTGAGATGTATAAACAAGGGAACTCAAAACTCTGGTCTTATGGGGAGTATGGAGAGAGATAGGATAGCACATGGTGCTAAAAGAGCATCAGTCTGTAAAGGGTATGCCTGCCTCTTTGCCTTATTATTAGACTTGAGAACAAAACAGTGATCATTATTTTGTAAACCTCAAAATCAAGTCCAAGGGTTATGTACCATGTGGGTATTTAATAAATCATTGGCTGATAAATATAGCTCTTTTTGAGACATCCCATTATGCCAAATATTCATTCATTAGTCCTCCTAGTAGCTTTTAAGGCCTTGGGGAAAAACAATGCTCCTATGTGGTGATAAGAATCCTGAAACAATTATTTTACAAAGGTCTCAAGAATATTCTCTTGGTAGAACAGGGAAGGCAAGAACTAAATCTATAGGAGAGGGACTAAAGATATGAAGTTTTTCTCAGAGTACTATTGCTTTGATAGTTTTCTTCCATTCAGAATTTTTCTACATCTCTTTACCGTCATCTTCATTCCTCTCTTTCTCTCTCTCTCTCTCTCTCTCTCTCTCTCTCTCTCTCTCTCTCTCTCTCTCCTCTTCTCCCTCCCTCTCCCTTTACTTTTTTCTCTCTTTCCTCTTTGTCTACACTTTTCTAAACCTTCTCTAACCAGCATAAACTGTGTGGAAACAGATGCAAGAAATAAAAAAAATATAAATATTTTACAGTTGTGCACATTTTGGTAAAGATATGATCCATGATCCCTAAGAAATCATGGAACTTACCTTTTGAATGTCACCAATTTTCCATAGGGAGTAGCAGAGTTTGGGAAGGATGAGAAATATGATTTTATACAAATCAGAAATAGAAGCAGAGGGAACAGCTCAAGGACAACTGACTTAACTACTTTCATTTCTGTTTTCTTATTCAGCTCAGTCCAATTAGCCATGGTTAATAATCACAATTACAGAAAGCCTTTCAGGACATATTTAGCGCTCCAGGAAAGTGAATGTCTTTTCCTTACTTATCTCTCCTTCCATGGCATCTACAGGGGGCCAAACAGCAGGAGGTCAAAAGTTAGCCCTAAAATGAGTTGGAGAAACTTTTCTTTCATTTTAATGACAAACCCTTTGTGAGACAATCCTGCCCCCAATAGAAAGTGGATGGATTTTCTGCATTACTATGCAGTTAATTTCCAAAGAATCTTTAGATTTGGATATATTTGGAATGCAAAGTCAAAAAATTCAAGCACTTCTAACTCCATTCCAAGTTTTTGGAATGGTTATAGCAATATGTATATTTCAAAAGTCAAAGTCACCTTCTCCTAGAGCAAGCAAATGTCACTGTATTTTTCTACTTAAAAAAGTATATTTTTTTAAAAAAAATTGGAGTCCCACATATGCTGCTCACCCAAAAGGATTCACTGGGCATCAATTATGATTCTATATTTTAACATGTTTCTAGAGATAGGCATTAATCGCTTCTAAAACCTTTGAATGCATCAAATTAAAATATATGCAAAACTCCTCTTTGTTCTGTGCTGACCTATGGTTTCAAATGCTTATCTGGAAAAAATATGTGTTTAAAGAAGCCTGAGGGATAAACAATTCTAAATCTGGCCACACAGGTCATCTGAACAAAATGGATACAAGTCAGAATGATTAACAAATTGCACATAAGAGAAAGGATTTGTGCATTTCAATGGGAGATTTACTATAGTTTTTTTTCTTGAACTCTCCTCTCCTCACCCCCACCCCTAACTGAACAAATGCAGCATAAACATGCCAAGATGTTCAAGGTTGAAAATCACTGAAAGTCTCTGTGTGCTCATATACAAAGAGCCCAACGCAATCTGTTTCACAGTGAATAACATCTAGCTGGGAATGATAAATTCAGTCATTGCAGAAAATTCAGTCCATAAGCAAATCAATGTGGCCAATTTGCCATAGAAGACATCGACCTAATGCTTTTCCAACACCCTATAGGGAAAATGTCCCATTTCCTTCATTTGATGAAAATGGGAAACTTTCCTGACTTCCTCTTCTTCCCACTCAGTGAGCCAATGAAATTGGTTCATTTGATAATGGTGTTCTTCTCAGCCCATTCATTTCTACTTTATTATCAACAATTTCTTGAATCTTATTCGAGAAGAGAAGGAAGAAATGATTTAAGAAAATGTGTTATTTTATTTATTAGTAATTTTCAGTGGAAGGCTAAAGAGAATCCTTTGTGAAAAAAGATGGAATAAAATCCATAGATAAAATAATGTACAGATATTTTCAAGTACATGGTGCTATAACAATTTATTGATACTTCTAAAGGCAAACTTCTATTCGTAATAGTCAGAATTGAAGTCAGATTTCAGAGGACTATTCTTATTTTTCATTGTATTTAATTCCATCATAGTAAATATTTGCTTGAAATAAGTTGGTTCAGTGTTGAATCTTAGAGACATTTTGGATATGCAGGAAATTACATTGTGATTGAATTTGTTATAGAAGGAGCTCAAGAATACAAGTATATATGTGGGACCTGTGACCACAAAGCAGTATAACTACATATGGCTTGATGAAACCAGTATTATCACTTTACATTAATTAGAAGTCAATAAGCATTAATTAATTGTCTACTGTGATGAACTCAGGGAATGCAAAGAAAGAAAAAGATAATCCTTGCTCTCAAGGAAATCACAGTCAGGATGGAAAGGCAACATGCCAATAACTATGTTCAAACAAATTATAAGTAGGAAAACTTGGCATTAATTGGCAGAGGAAAAGTATGAGAATTAAGAAGACTTTGTATAAAATGAATCTGTAATATTATAATAAAAATATAAATTATTAGTTTATTATGTAATAAAATTATAAATTAAAAATAATAATATGTAAAACACATGTCACTTAACTGGGAGTATCAGGCATTTTATCAAAGACAAGATTTTTAAATGCCATTGTATTAAAATGTGTGAAGTTAGATGAAATAGCATTATATATTCTATATTAAATGTAAAAAACTTTTAATATGCTTTTGTATACACCCTTAGTTCAGGATTAGTTCCAAGAAAATTCCAGGAGACTATTTGGATAAGAATAAACCTAAGAAAATACAACTAAGAATAAAAAGAAATCTCAAAGTAAAGCAAATTCCATGAAGAGAGAAAAATATTCACTTACCTGGATCTTCTATAGTTAAATTCTTTGTTAACCACTGCACAATGTCTGATCCTACAATAAAATGGAAACAAATATGAACATTTGTATTTAGTTCAAGAACTTGAAACTTTCAAACAATTCATGGCTAGCAACTTGTTTTGGTATGACTTTAAAAAATTAATAGTGGTGCCATCCAGAGAACTACAAAAACAGAAAATGGAATGAATTGGGGGACAATGATGATAAAGTTGGTTTTAATTCAGTTGTCTATTCCAAACAAATCCAACAAACATTTATTGAGAAATTGTTTTATGCAAGGCAAGAGAGAAAATAGATGATAATTGCAGATCTATGACTATTAAGTGTTATTGTGATATTGGAAATAGAATTCTGTTGTAGAACTAGGTTTCATTCCAACTTCCACCAGAAGCTTGGTCTGTGATCTTGGTCACACTTCTGACCTCATTTACTCTTCTGCATAACTGAAAAAGAGCAAATGTAGCAGTAATACACTTCAGAGACATCCAGAATGATTAAAATAGCAGTGATCATAAAATAATTCCAGGTGCTTTCATGAAAGTAGTGCTACAGTAATATCTCACTAAACACAGTCCTAAAGGTGATTTCCATCCCTCTGGTCTGTCCCTAGATATTTTCCTGATTTAAAAGGGTTTTTTTGTTCATTTGGTTTGTTAAATACCATAGAGTCCTATTAAAAACAGTATAGAACAACTTACAAGGACTGTTTCTAACATTAAAAAATGAGGTATCCAATTGTTACCCTAAGCTATATTTACAATATAAAAAGAATTAAGAAAAGGAAATTTTGAAAACCTTGAGAGATTTTCTATTTAAACTTTAATCAAATATCAGTTTCAAAATCAGAAAGGCAAAGTACAAAGAATACTGCAGTCGGAATTGAGGTATCTGCTATTTTACTTTGTGGAAGTCAGTTATCCTGCTATTCCACTTTCCAAATCTATAAAAAAGAAGTTGGTCTGGATGTCTCTATGTTCTTTTCTAATGCTACACAACCCATGATTCTATTAGCCTAAATAACTTTCCTTTTTGATACTCTATTCCCTAAGTCTCTTAAACAAGGGGAATAAAGGATTTCAATCCTTAGTCTCAAGCTCTAATCAATTATATTTTACTTTTATCACCTTATACTAGGGTTCAGTTCCTCTGACAAAATTAGTAATTCTCTTTTACTTCTCTTTTCTTCCTTTTTTCTTCCCTTCCCTTTCCTTCTTCACCTCTGTGCCTCCCTCCTGGCTCAGAAAAAATGCCTGCATTCATGTAAGAATTTTCATTTCAAACAAGATCAGAAATTAAGTTAACACATTCTTGGGAAGGAAAGAGTTTGTTCCTTTGCCTATGCAATTCAAAGATGTTTATGGAACTGGTGGTGCAGATATGGATTCAGAAAGACTTGTAGTCAAATTTTACTTCAGACACTTACTAACTGTATGAACCTGGGCAAGTCCCTTAACTTTTGTTTGCCCAATTGTAAAATAGAGATAAATGAGCTTCTATCTCACAGGGTTGTTGTAGGATGAAATGAGGTAATTTGGGGACACACAGGACACACAATAGGCACTTAATCAATATTTTTCCCCTTTTCCCCTTCCCTCTGGATCTTTTCATTCATGTTCTGAGTCCAGATGTACTCTCCTCCCCAACTCCATTCTTTTTAACTGGCTTCCAAGTAAAAAAATGGTTTCTTTTTTGGTTTTGTAGGGCCACCTCTGAAGACATTCAGACCATTCTACCTGACCCTGTGATGATCCCTAGACAGTGTAGTGACCAATTTTAAGTTATTATTGAATTTTTGCTGCTCATAAAAATATCTTATATTTCTTATATTATTAAAATGGAAGTAACTGTTGCCTGAATCATTATTTTACCTAAAGTTGTATTTTTGAAGATGTTATTATTGCCATTAGATGGATTATAGTTATGTTATAATTTCAAAGGAAACCAAATTTTTCAATTTTTGGCAATCATTTCTAAAATACTATGAAAAATTTAATACCCATATTGAGTTTAATCTTGAGGAGCTTTTAATAAAGCTTTCCATGTGGTTGATCAGCCTAGTTTGTCTTTACAAGACTGCTCCCTTTAACGCTGTCTCTGATTCAAATGCATTTGAGAAGATGGATTTATCCAGACCCTGAAGGAAGCTTTAATGTAACCAGCCGTGAGACTTCAAAAATCCAGCTCTGTAGGAAGGAAGTGAAATCACACACAAAAGCACAATTATTATAAAGTGTGCTCAGCCGTATGCCTTCAATTACCCTGTACAGGCATCTGTACTTCCTGAGGCATGATGTTGCCTTTTAAAAAACATATTTCAAATATTTGGAGCTTTGCTTTTCAAACAAATGGGTAGTGATGCCTGACCCATGTAGGTTCCCACGTGCCCAAATATTCAGTCCCAACTTTTTCCTCATTTGAAAAAAAGACTCATTTTAAGTTAAGAGATTCTTTAGGGACTGTTTGTAAGCAGTCATGGAAATTCTCCATGCAGATGGAAAGATCCAAACACTGGTGCCAGAACTATAAATATTTCAAGTTGTGAAACATGTTAGCAAATGGTCTCTGGAGAGTTAAAGAGTTTTTTAATCAATAAAAACCAAAAGCAAAATTTTCAAAAGAATTTTTTAATATGGAGGTCAGAACTTTTCATTCTATGGTTTTAGTTATTTATGAGATTTGTTCATCCTCAATTTAGTTTTAAAAGAGACTTACTGACCTTCCAAACATTTGGTAGCAGAAACAGGCATCTAGATATTCTGTGATATTAATATATTTTGGGTTATTTCAAAGGAAAATCCTATGTATTTCATTGCCACACCCTACTTTATACTTTCATTATCAAAGGTTTTCTGGCATTTCACCCATTTTGCACCTGCAATAGGAAAAACCAAATATAAGATAAGGGAGGTATGTATATAGCAATAGGGATTCAATGCTAAAAGATTAGGTAGTATGGGTACATATTTGTGTGTATGTGAGTTTGTACACTACAAAATCAAAATAGGTCAATAATGTGGTATGGCATTCAAAAAACCACTCCCCAGAAACAAATGCAGTCTCATGGTGGATATGATTTCCCTTCAATTGATACTGTTCTTTTCAAGGTATTTTATTTGCTAGATCTGATGTCCTTTGCTAAGTCTTCATACTTCTTGACATCTTTCTTGTTTTAGAGCACCCTATTTTCCTAGATGCTTTCTCCTCCTCAGGTTTTCATTGCTCTTTCTTGATTCTTCTATCTGTCCTCTCCTTTTCAATCTCCTTCAAATCTATATACTACTCCTTGATTGTATGACTACCCCAAGGCAGTGTCAATGGTCCATTTCTCTTCTCTCTTGGTGATCTCATCAGCTCCTATGGTTTCAATTATCTCTGGGCAGATGACATCTGCATGTATTTATCAAACCCAGGTCTCTTAAATTTCAGTCCCACTTCACCAGCTACCTATTGAACAACACGAAATATATATCCCACACATCTCAAACTCAATAGGTATAAAATGAAACTCATTACATTCTCTACCAAATACTCTCTTCTTCTAAAATTCCCTGTTTCTTTTCATTATTTCTATTCATTAATTCATCCAGTTTCATGACCTCTGAATGTCCTTTAATTTTCCCTCTACTTCAATGATCATTTCCAATAAGCTGTCATTTTTTTGATTTGAGTTCTATATATCCTCATTGTCTTCTACTCCGTAAGTCAGATGACCATCAACTTTGCTCCTTATTATCTAGTTAACCAACTAGATGAAACTGGATTCTGGAAGACCTGAATACAAATTCAGTCTTAGAAACTTACTAGCTGTATAAACCTAGGTGAATCACAGAAATATCTGCCTCAATTTTCTCATCTGTAAAATAGGGACAATAATCCACTTACCTCCTAGGGTTATTGTGAGGAAAAAATGAGAAGATATTTGTAAAGCATTATATAAATTCCAGTTATCATCCTCATCCTTATTCTCATCTGCACACTCACCTTGAGAATTGGGCATCCGGTTTTCAATACCTCCCCTTTCCAATTCCTCTAAAAAAGTTTAAAAATTTTTTTCCTGTAGCACAGGTCTAACCATGATACCTATCTTCTCTCAACCTTCAATTGCTATCAATTATCTCTGGTATGAAACAGAAACTTCCCATCTTGACATTTCAAGTGCCTCACAATCTATTGTTTTCTTTGGTTAATTCTCTATTCCAATCAAACTGGTCTCCTTGCTATTCCTCTCATCTCATTTCCCAATAATCTATCTTTTCCCACAGTGCACTCTCTCTCTCTTTATCTCAGTTCCTTAGAATTCCTAGTCTCCTTTAAGATTGGTTTATGAGCCACCTCCTAGAGGAAACCTTGTCTATTCTAATTGGTAATCTCTGCTTTCCCAAATCCATATAAAACCCTGAAAATGTTCTGCACTAGGGAAGTGCTCCTCTAGCAGAGTTTTGTTGGAGCCAGTTTGAAGTGGCTCACAGGAGCAGATCTTTAATTTTCAGTGTGATCATTTACACTTCAGAAATTGGCAAACTAGAAAATAAGTTATAATTCATGATTTTGCTGATTGTCTAGATTGAACAAAGTGAGAGGAAAATACGAATAATGTAGATCAAATTTAAAAGTGCATTTTGTGTTCATTTTTTATAGAGTAAAATGTAATCTCTGAAGGAATGCACAAGCCCTAAAGAGCATTTGAAAAGGGTTCCAGCAGAAAATAGAGTGGTGTGAAGTGTAAATTGGATAGTTTCAATTACATAATTAAAGTTTTGTACAAATAAAAGAAAAGGTAGCCGAGATTTTAAGGAATTTAACTGCGTGATGAAAGCCAGGAAAGCCAATAGGCTAAGGGAGAAAAGCATTCCAGGAATGGGGGATATCCAGCAAAAAAAAAAAAAGTCACTGAACCAGAAGATGGAATGGCTTGTTCAAGAAAGTCAGTGTCATGGGATGATGAGTATGTAGACAAGAATAAAGTATAAGAGAAGTAGTTTTTAAATGGTTTTAAAATAGGGGCAACTAGGTGGTGTAGTGGATAAAGCACCGGCCCTGGAGTCAGGAGTACCTGGGTTCAAATCCAGTCTCAGATACTTAAAAATTACCTAGCTGCGTGGCCTTGGGCAAGCCACTTAACACCGTTTGCCTTGTAAAAACCTAAAAAAATGGTTTTAAAAGCTAGAGGATTCTATATTTGATTTTGGAGGCAATAAGAAGCAACTGATAGTTACTGAAGGGATGACATGCTCAGACTTGCTCTTTAGGTACATCACTTTGGTGACCAAATAGAGGATGATCTTATCATTAAATGTCCACTATTATGCCAAACATATTTTAAAAAAAAGACTAGCATTCTATCAAAAATCTTCGAATACAATACCTAAAACTATAAAACAGTTCATAAGTTTGATATGCCAATATTCAATGTATCCTAATAGTCTGTGGTGAGATTTCTCCACCCAACAAACCTCTCAACATAGACCTGAACAAGACTAGGGAGAACCCAAAGAACCTATTATCCTTTTTATTCTGGACACAAATTCTTTTAAAGTACCCTTAAGGTCTCCTTATCTTTTTTGATCACTACATCATATTATCAACTCATAGAGATCTTCAAAAAAAATGAGTCCCATCTAATATACAAAAAAGAATGCATTCCTTTGCCTTATTATAAATGTAACTTTATCTTGCTTTATGCAAAGTTGTCACATGAAAAATTGTTTGAAATTCAAGCTTTTGTAAACTGAATCATGTTCTATATGAGTTATGTTTCATTTAAAGGCATCCTAAGCTGTATGTTTTTTTTGTAAAATGTAGATATAGCTTCTATAAAATGCTACCATTCCACAAGATATATTTGTTTTATACATGTTTGCAAATCTGGAATTCTTAAAGCAGCATATATACATATCTTTACTATTTGGTATTCACCAAAGCCCCCCAAATGGGGTACCTAGATGATATAGAGATTAGAGCATCAGAAAATATCTGACAGATACTTTCTTGTGGTGTGACTCTGAACAACACACTGAACCCTTTTTTTGTCTCAGTTTCCTCATCTGTAAAATGAGCTGGAGAAGAAAATAGAAAACTACTCCTATATATTTGACAAGAAAATCTCAAGTGTGATCACAGAACTGAAATGACTAAACAACAACAAAGATCTTAGAAAACATGAAATAATTTGAATATTAACACAATATAGACTGTAAAATAGACAAAAGGAATACAGTAAAGCACCTTCCAATAATATTCTACATCTGCCAACTCCTGGTAAGAAAGCCACAGAAAACAAATTAATCAGGAAGTCATTAATCAAAGTTGCTTTTTCCCCTTAAATAAACTGTATCCAACAGAAAGGAAACCTGAGTGGAATGTCTAGATAAACAATGGAGTACATGACTAGTTGGAATTTTCACTGTATAAATTCTGGTTCTAGTTTTCTATGGCTATAGACTAAATGGTAGAGTCTCAAACAGTGCCAAACTCTATAATTAGTAACAAATTACAAGTCAAAGCGATAGGAATTGGAGTGTATTGTTTGGAAAGGACCATCTGCAGCAATGGTCAGTAGTATCATCTTTGAGTGCAAAGGAGGTCAAAGATATCCCTCTTTTCTAAATATGAGAAAAATTCATTACCATAAGAAAGAATATAAAAGTGATGATCTTGACTCTTTAATTATTTTGGAACAGATAATCCAAGGTAGAAAGGTAATTGTAACTCTATTTACTTTTGCTATATAAGGAATGCAAATCACAGAATACATTTTTCTAATAGACCTTGTAAAGAAATTTAATGGATCCAATGAAATGTTCCTTGATTTCATCTAACTCCAGAGAGTGACATGAGTATTTAATACAACTAAGGATCCATTTGTATATATAACAAAGTGTTATGTAATAAATATAGTTATATATATATATATATATATATATATATATATATCCTTTTTTGTTTGTTTTTTTTATTTTTGCAAGGCAATGGGGTTAAGTGACTTGCCCAAGGTCATACAGCTAGGTAATTATTAATATCTGAGGCCAGATTTGAACTTAGGTCCTCCTCACTCCAGGGCCAGTGCTACGAACTGCCACTATGTATATGTCTATATTATTCTTATTTTTGTCTATACCTGTATATTCACTGACATGGGTATCTCTAACTAGCAACACAGATCAATAACTCAACTACAATCTTAGATGTAATGTAGACATATACATAGTGGGGTGCACTCATAAAAATTAAAGGGAATAAGATTAATTATACAATAGTTATAATACATTGCTTAAAACTCCACTAAAACTATTGATATAATCTCTATATCCATTCTAAATGGACAAAGGTTATAGCTGGTATTTTTTTTATAAGGATAGGATGTTATTTATTCCTACATATGAAGAGGATGCATTTTTGTGATGTGGATCATAAGAACTTTATTTTAAATAAAGAAGCCCTCCTAAGCAATTTCACCAGGTTTCCATTGAATTTTACATAAGACTTCTGGGATGAAATATGTTCAATATTTAAACATACTGCATATTAAATTTTCTGAACCAATAACCAGAGAAAATTGCAAAATCAAGAAAACTTTGAATACCACATCCATTGACATCTCCCACTGCATCTTCAGTATAACCTAGAAGAAACTTCAGGAGTATTACTGAGCCTCATAAAACTATTATCTCCTTTAAAAATATCACACAAAATGATAGAGCCTTTAATTTACTTGAGCTAGAGGTTCTTGGTAAAATGATCAACTATTTCTCCAAGATATGTTTTAGCAGTTTTCAAAAGTGAAACTGTGGGAGCATTCATATAGCAAACTTATCTTTTTTGCTTTATCTAGAATCCTCCCCATCTTGATCAATGAAATCAGCACAGAGCAAAATGAAGCTTCCAACAATTTCTTTGTGTTTATTCTTTTAGATAACTTGAACATAAGTCACTTCTATTTTACCTCATTTTCAAAACTTAATATATCTTTTCCATGTCTAATAATAATTATGTGTACCATCTAATCCCTTTTAAAAATGTACACGTGTTCAAATGATTATATAATAAATGGTGCTTTCCTGGAATGCAAGCCCTCTAAATTATACAGTTCTTACCAAGTCATGCTTCTGGAAAGAGAAACCTGTTATCAAGTCACAGATCTTCATTCGTGGTTACACAATATTCAATTTCTGTGGCAGTCTAAGCTTCATTTTCCTACACAGTAAGAGTTCAAATATTTTACCATCTTCATGAAAGAACTATATAAATAAGTAATTTCTGAATCAGGTTTATTTTTCTAACATTTTCTAAGCTAAAATACTGAAGCTGTTTTCAATGAAATTCTTTTGAAGACATTACTTATCTGTTTTCTTATTCTATGACATAAACAATATAATCCAAAGTAATTGAAAAGTTATACCATGCAACTCACTACAGATACTTAGAATAATCAATGAGCTTTTTGCTTATCCTCCTTTTAAAACTTCATCTAGAACCTCATTGTGACATGGAAGTGACTAGGGCTTTGGGAAAGCAATGCCAATGGAATAGAATCTGATAAGTTGAGATCTGCCAAAGGACTATTATGTACCTGTTGCCCGAATATCAGCTTAGCTAAATGAAGAGAGTCTTATTACCAGAGGATGGGTCAGCAGTTCATGGATTGTTAAACAGCTTCTTATGGAGACAGCCTACTATGGCCAAGATAGATTACAATTTTATAGGGCTGAAAGAAGAACATAGATTTAAATCCTGACTCTAATGGTTATTACCTGTGTGACCAGAGATAACACAATATCTCTTAACTACAACTTTCTTGTCCTTAAGATAGAGACAATATGGGGCAGCTAGGAGACACAGGGGAAAGAGCACTGGCCCTGGAGTCACGAGGACCTGAGTTCAAATCTGACTTCAGACACTTAATACCTAGCTGTGTGACCTTGGACAAGTCACTTAACCCTTCTGCCTTGCCAAAAAAAGACAACAAAAGTTGTACTGACCATCTTAAAAAATTACTATAGAATAGCATTCTGTAAATCTTAAACCCCAATAATAACAATAGCTTTTATGTGAACAGCACACACAAATTTGTCATGTTTGAAAAAAGAACAACACATTAAAGTTTGCAAACTTATGATTTCATTTGGTACATCCTCATAACAATCTTGTAAGTTAGGTGCTATTCTTACTGCTATATTATTATAGATGAGAAAACTGAAATTCAGCAAGGTGAGTTTCTTGTGGTCACAAATTTAGTTATTGGAAGTATGGAATTCCCAGAAGTGGCCACAGCCTGCAGACAATACCAACCCTCATAAACAACATCACGGGAAGCAGTTCCTTTGGAAAAGCAGACCCATTCCCCACCTGATTCCAATCAACTGTCACTCACAGGGGAAATAAGGCAGTCTAATTTGAAGCAGCAAAACACTATACTAAGGAAAGACAGGAAGCAGCATGTTCCAGGCAAGCCAAACCACCACCCACCACCTTAACTATCATGCCAGATCCCTATGGAGACTGTCCAAGATTCTGCTTCTAAAATCTTTGAGAAGACCAGATTCTACACCCCCCACCTTCTCCCAACTCACTAAACCTACATCTAGACCACCTCAGTCATTATTAAGGTGGGATCTCATTGTTAAGAAATCACCCACTTTCTTACCACCACCACCAACAAATCTGGATGACCTAATGATATGAGAACATTCATATTTTGGATTGGTGTTGGAATAGGCAAACTCCTTTGTGAGGTTGTGAGAAAATATTTCATACTTCTATAAAGTTTGGTTATGTACCTATAATACATATAGTTATATACTATATACTAGTTAAAATGAAATGTATAGCTCTATGAATACTCCAGGAAATCCCATAATAATCACAAATTCAGATATGGAAGGGATCTTGGACATTGTCTGGTCCAATAACTTAATTTTAAAAGAAAATGGAATCCAAATAGATTAAGTATGTCTCTCAATATCCTAGTAAATAGAGGATGCAGAAATAGAACTCAGGTTCACTGTTCCAAAACCATTGCTCTTTTGACTAGATCACAAACCTCCATATCTCAAAACCTCTTAAAATGCAAGACAGCCAATGTTATGAAATCTGAAGATCCACATCTTTGGTCACTTCAGGTTATTAACCTTCATAAAAGCCTATATTTTTCATGTTAGCAATAGTAAAGACAATCTTACCTAAAGAATTAATTGGGTATGGTTTTATTTTAAAGAATCTAATCAACCATATGTTCTTAATTGAATTGGTTTCTGCTTTACTTTTACAGTCTTTTCTGTATGTCAAAAATAATGTGTTTTAAAATTACCACTCCTATTATACTTTACATTTAAAAGAGGTAACCGTGAGAGATAAAATTATTAGGCACTTTACAGGAAATGGGATTTGAGTGTATCCATTCAAAATAAACTTGATAGATTGCAAATTTTACAACTAAAGAGATTTTAACTTTCCTTCACAAATTCTCAACATTGTGCAAGGTTATTAAGAGTCATTCCTGTTCTCCTGTACTTATTCTAGAATATTTTAGGGAAATACATTTTTCCTACTTTATTTTTCATTCCAAAGAGAAACATTAAAAACCCTATTTTGGGGGGGTTTGGGGTTTTTTTGTTTTTTTAACCATATATACTTTTATTTGACCTAGATGTAAGTCCTTATACAGGTGAAACTCTTCCCCTCACTCAAGTAATGACACCAAACCCATTGAACTATAAGAGAGCCTTTATATACATTTACATATGAAGTCTTCTTTCCCCTTCCCACTAGAACTTATTTCCTTTTCAGAGCAGGACAGGTCTTATAAGATTAAGAGATTGTCTTTTACAAATCGTTAGAGATTGTCTTTTACAAATCGTTATATGATATTTGGAATGATTTTTAATTTTTTAAATGTACAATCAAGAGAATTGAAAGAATACTGTAGAGCTTCAGAGATGTTAGTTCTGTGTTTTTGGTAAGATTGTCTCTTACTTTCCCCCCTCCAGTTTTTAAATCGTTAATAAAGGTCTCCTCCTAACCCTCAAATAAAACCATAACAATGTCATGTTATTGAGAACTATCATCATATTGTGCAATTTAACTACCACTCTTTCAACTAATAAAGGCATCTAGGTGGTTCAGTGGATAGAACACTGGAGTTAAAGAGACCTAAGTTCAAATTTGACTTCAGAAATTAATCTGTCTTAATCCACTGGAGAAGGAAATGACAAGCCACTCTAGTATCTTTGCCAAGAAAACCCATGGACAGTATGGGTCTAAGGACCCAAAGAGTAGGAACGGCCTGAACAATTACAAACCACCACTAGCATTTTTTTTTGTCATGGACCTTTTTTGCAGTCAAGTAGTCTACAGATTTACCAGAATAATGTTTTTAAATACACAAAATAAAATATATAGTGTTACAAAAGATTATTTTTTCCTTTGTCCCTAATGTATCATCACATTTTGATGTACAATGCACCCAGCAATTGAGGGGAATACAGTCATCATTTCCTGTAAAAATCAGATTTGAACATTTCAAAGCTATTTTCAACAATGAGGGCAGCATTCACTGGGGAATGGCTAAATGCACTGAGATATACAATATAATGGAATATTACCGCACAATAAGAAATGAATAATAATAAGACTTCAGGGAGGCAAGAAAAGACTTAAATGAACAAAAGCTAGACTAAAATAACCTGATCCGGGATTAAAAAATATATACACAGTGAGTGCAACAATGTAAAGGAAAAAGAAAAACGAAATTGAAAATGATCACTGTATAGTGACAATGGTTATTTGACCCCAAAGACAATGTGAAAATGCCTCCCCTTTACAGTACTAAGGTATCATGGATGTGAAACACTGCAAATACTGTCAAACTTGACTGATGTGTGGGTTAGTTTTGCTTTATTATTTTTCTCTCTTTCCAATTTTTTATTTTATGGAATGGTTTTACGGATGGAGGAAGGAGAGCTACATTAGGAAATTAAGCAATGATTTAAAAATCAGTATATTTTAAAAAATAAAAATAAAAATAAACTCAAAGAGGGCAGCAATATTAACATCCATGGCAACTTGGAAGTGCCAGATTTCAATGCTTAGACAAAAAGAAAGTGATATCACACCTGAAAAACAGGGAGAATGCACTGTGTCAGATTGATGAAGTAATAGCTGAAATGCTTTATTTTTCAAAATCAGAAATTCTCTTTCATTCTGGGATAAATGACTAATCTGTTGATATTGCAAGGTGCTTAAAGCCAAATGCATAAGGCTTAAGATTAAGTTTAGAGTATCTATAGACCTGTCACTTTTCACAGGTCTTAAAATCTGGTTAGGTTCTTTAATCTATCACACTTTTAAGACTTCTCTTTTGAAGAGATGTTAGGAGAAGGGAAAATATTTGCAAATCAAGGGTATTCTGTCACATAACTCATCATAAGATAACTCTTTAGTGGACTATACATGCAAGGAGTTTAGATAGCTAAAAGACTGGGTCAAATGAATATGTGTCCCAATGGGAATACTTATGAGACAAAAGAAACTACAAACAAAATAAAAATAATACATTGAAAAGGAGCCAGCCAGAATCCCCTAACTCTGTTTCTCTGCTTCCCTGCAATTATAATAGTAATATCTAGGATTTATATAGTTCACAATCTAGCTTAATAACCACTGTTTAAGGTGGCTGTTATTCTTATCCTCATTTTTAGAAGTGAAGTGAAGCTGAGGAGATAAAATGCCTTGCTGAAGTATACTCAGTTAGCAGGTGTCTGAGGTTGGATTTGAATTCAGGGTTTCCTAACTCCAAATCCCGTGATAGAATTCACTTCATCATTTGGCTGTCTCCTTCTCCATTCCCTTTTTGCCCAAATTATGCCTGGTTCTCTAAAAGAGGTTTTTATGGGGACTAATCTCTAATAACTAGCAATGACAAAGCTAATTTTCCAGTATTTATGAGGATGGTGCCCTTTTCCTCAGATAGTAGCTTTAACTGCTACCTTTTTATCCAAGAAGCTCATTTCTTGTGCTAATAATATTATTGAACCTCACAAATAAAAGAAAAAGAAAACACATGAATCACTAATTGTAGTAAGAGAGGAACTATTCAGCATTTGATATGCATTTCTGATATGTTGTTAAGATAGCATATTCTAAAGGATGTGTAGAATTATAAAATATGCTGATGGGAGCTTTCAATTTTTTAAAAAACTACTAGCACCTTCTTACAAAACAATTAGATACCTAAAATGATTCAATATCATTCATGGATTAATATTCTTTAGTAAAATATATGTGGATTTTAAATTCAAGGCAAAATTATTGAATAGAATATGTATCTTTCCAAGTCCAAGTCATGGGGATAGAAATCTAAGACAAACTGAGAAGTTGTTAAATATAACTTCCATTTCCATGGACTACATTTACATATTTTAGATTCCTTGTCTGACAACACTAAATTTCCTAAAAATATGTTCTACTTGGAGAACTTTCCCTTATCTGATTTGATTTTAGGTCTACCCCACCTCAATATGAATAACAGCATCTTCTTCATAGAGTTGTTAGGAAAACCAGATGAGGTAATATTTGCTTTTATTTAAATAGTGCTCCCTTGTTCCTATTCCTCTTTCTAATTCTCCTTCTCAGTACCACTATCCCTGGATTCTAATAACTGTTGCTTCTGACTTTTCTATCCAAAAACATTCTTCTCTAAACACCACGCCCCAATATATGCTATCTTCCCCTTGTTGATGATGGGATTTGGAGGTCACCAATCAAGGATATAAATTGAGGATTACTGAAAGAGGAAGGAATTTGTGTGCTTTCTGGGGTTTTAAAACTTCTCAGGAGTTTATTATAAAATATAGCAAGATTAAAAAAAACCTCCCCCCCCCCTCTTCTGGAGAGGCAAAAGGCACTTTAGGACAGTGAGTGAATAACAAAAGGCTGGGGGCGGGGTCCAGCCACAAGAGGAGATTCAGTTTAGGCTTTTATAGCCTTGCCCCTTACCTGGCTGCTGAGGGCAAAAAGGGAAATCCCTCTCCCTACATGACTGAAACCAGCTTGAACGGTGAAGGCAGAGAGTTGGGAATGAGAAGATAGGACACAAATTTTACATTAAACAATGAAATAGTAGGAGTCATTTACATCCCAAGAGCAAAGAGCCTTCCTCTCTTTAACAAGATTTAATAGCACTGAAGATTATTTTCTACATTCATAATTTTCTACATCACCCTATTAAGTTTCTTAAAGAGAGATACTGATGCTGGTATCTGCATTACCAATACTTAGCATTATGTCTTGTTTGTAAATGGTAAAAAAAGCATTTAATAAATGTTTTAAAATTTGCTTGTTCATATAGCAATTTTTAAAGTCTATGAATCAATTTCCTCAATAGGCTGGTGAGACAGGGAGTACAATTATTATATGCATTTTATAGATTAGAAAATTAAAGTTTAGGGAGCTAAGTGACTTGCCCAAGGTTACATGGTTGAGAAGATGTAGGTCCTACATCCAGGTTCTTTGGGTACAAATCCTGTGCTCTTTCCAATACACCATATTCCACAAAGGTACAATTTGACAAATTTGTTAATATAATGATATTGTTAATATTAAATGTACTATGGACTACTAGTCACCTTAAGTCTGACCTTGTAAGGTCAGAATTTCAGCAAAATCCTTTTAAGATATATTCTTGGTTAGGTTGAGCTGAACCACACCTTTGGTCCCCAACCTGAGATTTTGCCTTGTGAGGGAACCTGCCCATAACTGGATGTCAACCTTTGAAGTCTTTGCCTCTTTCTATTGGGATTCATGGTTTGAAGGGCAAAATAGCCAAAATGAAGCAACTTTCCTTGCCTGTATTGCCAAGAGCCACTGGAGTCTTATGACTAGGTATTGCTACTTCATACTTTGTCCTCCTGTTCTCCTCCCTAAAAACTAGAAAAACTTTTTCTTGGATGTTTTTGATTGGTAAATTCACTGAACAGTCCTCCAGGGTGGCAGGTTTGCTACCATATTATGTCAATTAAAGATGCTTTATCCCTCAACTCATGCTTTTTGTTTATTCCAGGACTATGAATGTTAATTCCATTGACTTCCTTAATTCATTTGTACCTTAATACTTTAGCTGTATTTTCAGTGTGATTTCTGAGATGGAGCTTTGTTCACAGTAATAAAGTTCAGGCATGTTAATCAATGATCAATAGTTTCTTCTAAGGCACTTTCCCTGTCTGTCATTGACACAATAAAACCAGCTGGGCCCACCCTCCCCAATAGATTCCACATCCCAAATAGAACTGTTACTGACAGTAGGTAATGCAAGACCAATGATGAAACCACCATATGAGACATTTCCAACTGTTGCCCTCCCTAGAGACTGAGGAGAAATTACATTAAAACCCATAGATCAAAAGCTTAACTTCTCTTCCAGTAATGCACCCACACATTAGTTAGCATTTATAAAACCAATCCCTTTGTGGTTTTGTGACTTTAAATTTAATGTATTTCTAAGTCAGTACTCAAGTTTCCTGCTGATGCTATCAGCAGGTCTCTGTTTGGGGATCTCAGCATATAGAATGACCTAACAAGGAAAATGTGTTGGCTGACTTGTTTGAGAGCAAAGAGGAGATACATCAAAGGCTTGATCCTCACTTCAGAAATTCTTCCATTACCTTTCACCATTGTTTCCTCTTCTCTGACTATGAGAACTATTTCCCTTAGTGTCTTGGACCAAGGCCATTATTTTCATAAAATATATTTAATTGGCATCATAGGTTGGTCGATGTCTTCAACAAGGTCTACAGGATCTCATTACTGCTCAAACTGAATTTCCAATTCAATGCAATTTGATGAGATGATTTCTATAAAACCTCAAGTGGACAAAGTAATTTGTTCCTACTGAGAAGTAATACTGTTTAAGAATCATAAAGTCGTCTAGGTGGAGCAGTGGATAGAGCACCAGCCCTGGAGTCAGGATTACCTGAGTTCAAATCGGGCCTCAGACACTTAATAATTACCTAGCTGTGTGGCTTTGGGCAAGCCACTTAACCCCATTTCCTTGCAAAAAATAAGAATCATAAAGTCTTGGAAATGGGAGGGACCTGATATATTGTTTGGTGTAAACTAAAACTTAACCTAAAAAAATATCAGTTTTTTTTCTGAATTGCTACATTCCATGGAAGGATTATTTCAGCAAATCAAATTATATGCCTTCCTTGTCATACCAGAGTACAATGATTTTTTTTAAAGTTCACTACAGGAAAAAAATAAAAGCTCAATTTAAAAACAGTGTAGCAGAGGTGCAGCTAGGTGGCACAGTGGATAGAGCACCAGCCCTAGAGTCTGGAGTACCTGAGTTCAAATTCGATCCCAGACACTTAATTACCTAGCTGTGTGGCCTTGGGCAAGGTACTTAACTCCATTTGCCTTGCAAAATCTTTTAAAAAAAAGAAAAAAATGGTACAGCAGAGGGATGTTCAGCTTGGTCACATTGATGAAACCCAGACTTTAAATTGCATACATGCATGTAAGTATATACAGACACTCCTTTCAGACCTTCCATTTAAATAGTGTGCCCAAGCCAAATATTTCCTCACTTCCTATTCAGTCACACTTTTCAGGGTTTCCATCTTTGCCCCCCAAGAACCTCATCTTCCTTTAAAGATAATATCAACCCTGGAACTCAAATCACATTTGTACCTTCTGTACCTGGGACATTCCTATCCCTTTATTGGAAAACATGGAAGGTAGACAGTGAAAAGCTCCTCCAAGATTCTCTATTTAAAGAGGGAGTCCAGGTTAGCAATCTCTTCATTTGACACCTGTTTGCTGTCTGGGTTCCCCACTCAGATACCACCCCAATTCCTTTTCTTTTTATTTATCTATGTCTTTCCCCATTATACTATGAGGTGTCTTTTGACTTTCTTTTCAACCCTAACCCTTAGTATAGTGTCTGGCACAGAGTAGGCACTTAATAAGTGTTTATTTGCTGACTATATGTGTGGGTGTGTGTATTTTTATGAGGTATGGCAAAATAGAAAATCAATTAAATATAAATACCACTTTCCTTAAGGAACAATGTATCCCCATTTGCCTATTTTTAAGTTTCTGTTCTTATTAAAACTTTTTGATCAATATTCCTTTGTAAAAGGGAACAGCTGGGTGGCACAGTAGTTATAGTCTAGCCCTGGAGGTAGGAAGAATCAAGTTTAAATCTAACCTCAGAAATTTCTATTTGATTGACAGTAAAGAAGTCACTTAATTCTTTTTGCCTCCATTCCTCATATTTAAAATGAGCTGGAGAAGGAAATGACAAATTTCTCCATTATCTATGCCAAATGGGGTTTACAAGGAATAGAACTAGACTGAAAAAAATGACTGAAAAAGCAAAAGAAAATTGATATTAACTGGCTGATTGGTAGTGAAGATGGATTAATTGATTGATTTGGGGGAGCACAATAGACTGGGGCTTAAGAATAACAAGGGCAGAAAACCCAACTCCTCAGAGTTTCTGAAGGGAGAAGTAGGTAGATGACCTCTGGCAAATTAAAAGTGTTTGTATGAGAAAATACTTGAAGGATTAACCCAAGGGAGTATGGTAAATTGTGAATGTAAAATTAGAGAACTAATGTCTTCTGGCTCTAAACTATAATCCAATGTTTGACAGGAAGCCAGGAAGAGGGTAGAGTTAACAAAAAGGTGGAATTCTGAACCATTTTGCCTTGTAAGTTAATACAATTAGGAGCTGGCTATAAAAAAGGGAACATCATAATTCTTCTCTAAGACATCTTTTTTTTGAGTGAGTATCTAGATTTTTGGTGGTCACTGTGTAGTTTTAACATTTGAAATCATCTTTTAATTGGAATTATTGATTTTTCTATAGTTAATACAGTTTTAGCTAGAAAGAAGGTCATTTTACTTTTTCTGGGCATCCTTTTCTTCATGCATAATATAATTTATTTACACTGGATGTCTCTAAGGTTCCTTGTGGCTCCAGTATGCTGATACTATAAATCACATTGTTTTAATAGTGGAGCATAAATAATTTGTATGTTACAATTGATACATTCAACTAAAATTTTGGTGTCTCCACTTTGGATCAGAGAAACAAACTTTAAAGAGTCAGAACAGTGAAGATTTGGAGTCAGAGAAATGAACTGGAAGCAACATGAGTGCACAATAACTAAGAAATTATTACATATACATTAATACAATATTATTACATCATGAGATATTAAAATATAAAGAATTCAAAGAAACTTGGTAAGACAGTATGAAGGATGCAAAACAAGAGCAGAGCAGAGCCATTTATATTCAAATATAAAGGAAGACTATATTAAAACATTTGGAATTCTGATCAATGATTAATTAATTGATCCTGATTTCAAAGGGGTAGTGGACAATAGATGCAGAATACAGCATCCAATTCCAGATACGATCATTGTTTTTGTTTTGCCTAACTGCACTAATTTGTTACAAAGCTCAGTTCTTTTGGTGGTGGTGGTGGTAGGAAGGAGGTGGTTGCTAAAGGTGACATTTTTAAGAGTATTAATAAAACACCTTAAAAATATAAAGGCAATCCGAATTCATATGCCAACTCTAACATAGAAAAGATCCATAAACTTGGGCCAGTTTTTTCCACTTCTTATAGCATCAAGTCTTTATCTGTATCACAGATAATACTTGAATCACCTATCTCATAGGATCATTGCAAGGAAATTTCTTTGTACATTAAAATACAATTTAATTGATATCTGATTTTAGTTATTGCTAAGCTCTTTTTCCTACTCCATTGAAGAAGAAATGGAATTATTACAGACCTTTAGAAGGTCTCAATATACAAATATTTTATGTATGCTTCACTTGGCAGATCCATCTTTTCTGGATCCTTTACCCCTCTTTTGGCACCAAATCAAGAAAAGTACATTATTGCCATAAAATTTCACCATGCTTCTCTCTGATACTGTGACATTTATGTAGTAGGCATTTCTGCATTGTGTTTTCAGTTCATGGAAAAGGCTGATAAACTTTTAAATTTAATTTGGGATTGCAGTTAGGTTGGTTATTAAGTGATTCTTCATAGGCAAACAGCTTCTATGAAACTGTCTGCAGAAATCTGAAAGGGAAACTTTATTACCTGTCTTCCATAACTCATGAAATTTGATTTTTGTTCCTTCTGGGCTGGGAAAAGAATCAAACTCAATGGAAACATAGTTTTTTAACTACACAGTGACCAACAAAAATCCTAAATACTCACTCAAAAAAAAGATGTCTTAGAGAAGAATTATGATATTTCCTTTTTTATAGCCAGCTCCTAATTGTATTAACTTGTATAATTGAAAAGTTTCTTCTATATCATATCAACAAAAGACACACACACTGACAGGATGAAATATAGCTCTTTTGATACGGGGCACACTCAAAGTAACCTTCGTGTCCATAACCTGAACTCACCTAGCTAAATCATGTTCTCAATGAAATTCTCCAGGGAAAAAGTTCCTCTGTATACGACAGTCACTTTAACTCACATCAGAGACTGTCTTGAGCATGGCAGTGATGGATGCTTACAAGTTGCTCCTATGTTCCATCAATCCTTCCTGAATCAACTGTAGCTTCCCTCATAAAATAGTAATCTTTTCTTTATGAGTAAATTCATAACATGATATGGAATTGCAATTCCCGACATATGGGAAAGGTAGCAATCTACGGTCCTAGCAAATCATATGTCAAAAAATAAGTCTCATGTTAACTGAAACTGAGTGTTTTGAGTAGAACAATAAAAATTTAAAATTGATAGGGACCAGAATTGCATTTGATTTCATTTAATCACTTTGCATTGCTCTTCATATATCAGTAATTATTAAACTTTTTCATGTCATGGTTTCCTTTAGCAGTCTGGTACAGCTGATTGGACATATCTCCAAATAATGTATTTAAATGAAAAAATACTCTAATAGGATTATAAGGGAATCATTAATAAATTAATATTGGAAAAATTGTTAACAATTAAAAAAACCACAAGATCATTTATCCCAGGTAAAGAATTTCTGTGTCTATATAAAGTCATCTTTTTTTGTTTTTTTTCTATAACTGATTGAAAACAAACAAAACAATCTTTAAATTAACATATTTATCTAATAGTTTAGTGGATCATAGATGTAGTTTTTAGTTCTTAAGGACTGTTGCAGCAGGTAATTGGTCCTGGCAGTTTTTTACAAGCTGGAAAAATATGAGGCAGTGGTCCTCATATTCAGCAGTATGTAAATATGTCATTTAGAGACAAGTCTAAGTTCAGAAAAATTGATATCAGCATATCATTGCTGCCAGTTGATATATTGGGAAGCATGTGATACAGTGGAAAAGGTACTAAATCTGTATTGAAAAAATACATGTAGACTTTCTATTAAGATTGGGAATTTTTGCAACATAAGTTAGTAGAATGAGTACCCATGCCAATAAAACCACAAATCTTCTGAGAATGAATAAACAAGCAAACAAACAAATGAATAAATGAGAGGGGGAAGAAAGAAAAAAATCAGTTTTCAAAGTGAAAAATAAATTGAGAAGCAAAGTCATTTTCTAAGATCAGGCACACTAGATCGAATCTGGATATAGCTTTGATGAGAAAAGCAAGACTTTGTGGATGAGTTTGCTGTTTTATTTTCCCCTCAATATTTAAGAATTGCAGTCCATTTTATTGAATAGATCTTATGAACAAGTTTTGGCAATATTTGGACAAAAATATCTTAAGATGTAAAAGTACAAATATTTTTGTCTATATTGATGAAGAAAATATTCCACCTAATGAAATCATGATTCATATAAAGAATATAACACAAATATTTTCAATCAAGTTTCACAATTTTTCACAATAATATTTATATGTGCTTATATCAATTGTTTTATGAAATTTCATTAATTTATCAACTCTCCTACTTTAATGTTCAGATTGCATCTTTCTTAATTTCTGATATCTGTCAAGAATTCAATCAGATTACTGAATTAAAGAAAACATTCATGAACCTATGAATTGAATCCCTTCAGAGGCAACCCTGCAATATCTGGGAGTTTTGAATACATTCCTAGGATAGTGAAGAACAAAATGTGTTGTATCCTACAACATTCTACAACAAATGGGCACACCTGAGTTTTTCTCAGAAGCATCTTCTCAATACAAACCCATAAAAATATTGGAAAATTGATTTATTCAGATAATGAGATTGTGACAACTTTAACCAGAGTACAAAAAACAGGTGTCTGAAAAACAGACTCACATACACAGCTCTACCACATCTTTTGATGGCTAAGTTGGGAAATCCTGAAAATATATTCTTCTTCATGTTCCTTCAAACCTAGTGTATCATTTGGATTTTGGCTGCTCTCCAAACCCAAGTGAATGGGTCATAATGTTCAACAATAGAAGTCAGTCTATCATTACCAATAGAAAATACTAATCTTCCTCCTTCTTAACTATTCTATGAAATGCCTCTTTTAAGTGTCTAAAATAATGTCATCTATATCTCCTTTTTAAAAACTTTTTCACTTACCCTGTCCAAACATAATTATTTAGGCCATAGTTTATTGGCCATTATTTATGATTCTTAAGATACTTGAAATGATCAAACAAAATCAGTTGGTCCACTCAGTCATTTTTTAAACAATATTTGTTGATAACCTACTAAATGCAAAGTATGAAAATGCAGAAATATTAAAGATAAAGTTCCTGCTTTTGAGACACTTAAAACATCATGGAGAAGGCAAAGTTATGTACAAATAATGATGGTATCATACAGCACTGATAATTCCTATAAAAGTCCTTCCTATAAAAGTCAAAAAATTCCATACAAAAGTCATAACAAATTCCAAGGAGAATTTTTGGTTGGCATATTCAGGGAAGGCTTCATGTAGGTTCTAGAATTTAAAACATAAGTAGAATTTCTAAAAATGAAAAGGAGAAAGAATAATGACTAAATTATAGGTATAGGGACAAGGATGAGGAAGGCCACAGGAGAGGGTGAGCACAAGACACAAATGGAGAATAATGAGTAGTACAGAGTAGCCAACAGAGCTGGGATTAGCAGCAGATGAGACAGACATGGCACAACTAATAGAGTCAGGAATAACATTTATGATATATTCTTTTAAATGTTTATATTTTTGATGCCAATAATTTCCAATCTCTGTGGTATATAGAATTGATAATGTATTGTTATAGGCTTACAGCTAGCAAGGATATTGAGAAATAGTAAACTCATTTTACCAATGAGGAAACTAGTGCCCAATTATGTTACATAAATCTACCAAGGTTACATGGGTAGTTAGCAAAAGAATTGAATAGTATATGTATGTTATTTGACTTGGGCTCTTTCTGAAGTACCACTCTGTCTCAAACTGCTCATGCTAGACTGCAAGATGATGCACATAAAATGTGATTTTTCAGGTTTGTTCAGGAAATTTGGGGGAGGGGTTGATTTGCTTTTTTTTTTTTTTGCTCTGGTTGGAATATAAGGAATAATGGAACCAATAAAAACTACTAGTAAATTAAACTGGTTCAGACTTGGGAAGGTCTTCTGAGTGAATTTTCATAAACTTTAAAGTCAAAAACTAAAAAGGAAAAAAACATGTTCAAAATCAATTTGGTGACCATTCTTCATGTGACAGTTTAGAATACATCCAATTTTGAAAGGCTGGGATTTCAAAGAATCGTGGTCTTTGGATCTTTTATTTCATAGAAAGAAGAAACAAATTCCTTGAACATCAAAATGAAACATTTGACAGCTTCAGAGCTTAAAGGGGGGGGGGTGAAAAATGAAAGTCTAAAATATATTTAGGATTTTATGTGAAGTAAATATTAGTTAACAGAGAAGCTTTGTTACTGAGATAAATATTCCACAATTTTTCCTTTCTAGGCTGACTTCACCTAGTGTAGCTTTGAAGATACAAATTGCTCATATGCATAAATCATTCATTGACTTTTTACTTAATTTCCTCAGGAGATTTTCCTGTTTATTAGAGATGCACAATGTGTCCAATTTGAGAAAACTTCAAAAGTTTAAATCAAGCACTTATATTTAATCTACTGACTTTTACATTCACTAACCATTTACAGACACTTTAAAATTCAAATTATACACTCTAATAAATTAAATTTCCATCTCAGAAAACATGTTTTATATCAAACTATTATTTTCTGTCAATCTTGTCAATATTTGTTAAATATTAATTTTTTCAAAGGTTTTATACATTTTATTAGTTTAATTTATTGAGTTAAAATTTAATTAAAGAGATGAGAGTTTTCATCAGGGATAATTTTATTTTTGCCTTTACAATCTGCTCAAGATAATTTATCATGTCTCTCTTATGATCAATGGTTAGGCCACAACCATGTTAATATAATTAGATTTGGGCAACAACAGCAACAATAAAATTAATTAGTCCTATGTCCTATCACATTTAAAAAAATATTTAACCTGGTATTGGGATAAATATAGCATCATATTTTATGATATGCAAAGTATTACAGCCATACTTGATAAATAGGACACACAGAATTGTACTTTTGGATGATACAGTGAATAGAGCACAGGGTCTGAAGTCAGGAAAATCAGAGTTCAAATGAGGGCTCAGACACTTAATAACTATGTGACCTGGGAAAGTCACTTAACCCTGGTTAGCACACAGGAGTCTGCTATCCTTGCTATTTTTCAGTATATATCTGAACAGATATTTTTCTGTTCCAAGAAAACTCATTTAGAGGTTCAGTCTATATTTGGGAGAGGTCAATATTCAGACCAACACGCTAAAGTATGAAACTACCAAATGTAAAGTGAAACAAGTGAAGGATCCAAGAGATATAGTTCGATAACATTGTTAGATCTCATTTGGACAGAGACATCATTATTTCTTACAGAAGTATTTTCATTAGTTTCATGGCATCTTACTTAATGGTTGTTTTAAGAAGTAAAGGGTTCTGGACACCTGATTCTTTGCTCTGTTGAGTGTTGGATAACTTATTTAATGTACCTATTGTCATCAAGCAATAATAATGGTGTTTTAGCATCACCGAAACTAAATTGCATATTGTCAAGGACTCATCTATGTGACTTTAATGTTAATACCATATATTTATATCACATTTTGCAGACATTACCATTCATAAAAATCAAAACAACTCAAATTCTCATATCCACCATTTTAGCAATCAGTAAACTGCAGCTCAGAGCAGTGAAATGATTTGTCCATAGTCAAAGTAAATGGCAATGTTATGCATCGAACAGGACTCCTCTGACTCATAGACAAGGGTTCTTTTCTCTATACAAAGGTGTATGCACATATACATATACACACATGTAGTTATATATACATGTATTCATATATAAAGATATATATATATATATATTTACATATGTATACCAAGTCTATGACTTTCAATCCAGACAAATTGTTGATAAATACAATAGTAATAATATATTATCCATAAAAATTATGATTTTCCACAAAAGTAGAACCATTTTTATTTAATGTCCTCCTCTACCTTTATATGATTGCTATAATAAATGATTGTTAATGTATAAACAAATTCAACTAATTCATTTAATTAAATAAAATCATTTTAATGCTTTGTGAACCTTAAAGTTCCTATAAATGCTAATAATCAACTATTATCAAATGCTAATAATCAAATATTACTATTAATTGGGGCAGAATGACTCCTCTTCAAATCTGACCTCAGATACCTGCTATGTGACCTTGAGCTAGTCATTTTACCCTGTTTGCCTCAATTTCTTTATCTATAGAATGAGCTGGAGAAGGAAATGATAATATTTCTGATTGGAAAATTCCAAACAGTGTCACAGAGAGAGAATATCAAATTATTAACTGATATAGGTTTTTAACTTAAAAAATCAAATATGTCCAGTTTCTATCAGGATCATAGCTATGAGGAAAGCAAAAGAAAGGGAATTAGCATTTATAAAATGCTTATTGTATGCTAGGCTCCCAGTTAAGGACTTTTTACCAATTGATCATGATAATAGCCTTGAGAGATAGGTGCTATTATTATTTTTTGACATTTGAGGAAACTGAGGGAAAGAGAGGTTAAAGGGATTTGCCCTGTTTTATATTTTGGCTGAGGTTGGATTTGAATTGCATCTTTTTGATTCCATCTATATCCACTGTCCTACTCTAGCTCCCTTAAGAACCACAGAATGTGAGCTGATACTACTGCTAATTTTATTGATAATTAAAAAGGCTATATTATTATAAGTGGGGCTTTATATCTGAACTGTCTTTATATTTGAACTGTTCTATTGACTACTGGATTAAAAATACATAACGTCCATATTGAATATATTTTGGTCTTCCAATTTCCAGTAAACTGATCAGTCAGTTTACTTCTCATTTGATATTTCCACTACATGAGGCCACAACGGGTTGAATGTGTAATATTCATTTAAGCAAACAAATATGACAGCATGATGCCAAATATCTGGTTTGTTGGGCATTTTAAACAAATTCAATTGCCCTGATGGCTTGGTGTTGTATAGAAACTGATTAGTTTGTTTGCTTTTTTCCTCATATAATTAAGCACATTTCATCCAAGACTGTTAGTTCATGTGAGGGTATATAGGCCGTATATACATAAAACCAAGTAATTTGTTGAATTGGCTGATTCATTGGAAAAAATAAATCCTGTTGATTGTCCAGCTGAAATGCTTGCTCAGTCTGATCAGAGCACTGATCTGGTAGTCTTGTATAAGTGTAAATCCTGATCACAGCAAATTTTATAAAATGAAACTGAGTTCATTCATTATCTTTGTACTATGTTCTCAACACTAGTCTAATTCAACAAGCATTTACTAAATACCAACTAACTGCTATTCACTGTTAGGCACAGATATATAATGTCAAATTGATAAAGAATTCCTGCCTTTAACTAGCTTACATTTTATTTCTCAACAACTAAAATTTAAAAATGTGCATAATAAGGAAGTTGGGAACCCTTGTAAGAAGGGGAGGGGCTAAGGGAGATTTCTTGGAGGAGATGTCACATAAACTGAGATTTGAAGGAAGTTGGAGGGTTAAGAATGATTTAGAGAAAAAGTATATTCCAGACTTGGATAAAGAGGAAAAGATGAAAGACAGGCATTTTAAATTGAATGATGAAGTCAGAATCCAGATTGCAAGGGATGGAGAAATCAGCTGGAGGTATAGAAGTGAACATAGACTAGATGGGCTGCCTCTGAAAGGACAGAAAAATATATGATGATAGCATGAGTGGAATATAGGGTGAAGTTAAAGTGATTTCAAAATAGATTGGAACTGAGCCTCAGAGAGTCAATAAATTAAAAAAAAAAGACTGATGATTAGGAAGCTAGTTTTCAGGCATATTGTGAAAGGCTTTTGATGCCAAGCTATGGAGTGTAAATTTTATCTTCAAGACATGAGTGACCCCTTAAAGATTTCTGAGTAAGCAAATTATGTCATCATATTTTATTCACACCTTTGGAAAAATATGTTGGTAGATAAAATGACTTAATTAGTTCTTGGAAGATATCAGATTCAATGACATTTATAAATATATAACAAATATTCTTAATCCCCCCAATAGCTGCCTTCCAAACTACTCTGTATTTAACTATTTTATATGCACTTGTATTTAGTAATTTTATATTGATATTGTATATTTTTTTACATGAACTTGTCTCTCATATCAGAATAAATTCATTGGGAGTAGGGATTATTCATTTTTTGTACATTAACTAATAAAATGTTTGGTATATTGTGATTATTTAA
This sequence comes from Macrotis lagotis, assembly GCF_037893015.1. NCBI lineage: Eukaryota > Metazoa > Chordata > Mammalia > Peramelemorphia > Peramelidae > Macrotis > Macrotis lagotis. The sequence goes on along the minus strand of NC_133659.1, from coordinate 140,238,075 downwards.
TAAATACTTGTTAATTGATTAATCATTAAGCATCTATTCTGTGCAATACATTGTGCTAACTACTAAAGATGTAACCCAAAAATGAAATAATCTCGTCTCAAAAAGTTTACAGCCTTTTAGAGAGATATAACCCATTTGCAAAATTTCATATATATGTATATATATATGAAGTGGAATGTAAATTAATTTTATGATGTAGAGGTAATTAATATCAAATAAGATAGTATTTATAAAGGTCTTAGCATAATATCTGTCACATTTTAGGTGAATAATAAATTCCTTCCCTTTAATATCCAGAGGGATTCAGGAAAGACCTCCTGTAGGAGATGACATTTAAGCTGCACTTTGAAGGATTCTTCAAAATGGAGAGGAGGAGAAAGCGCATTCTAAGCATGGGGGCATGCAATGCAAGGTAAAAAGTCACCAGATGGAATGTCTTGATTAAAGACAGACAAGGTAGGCAGAGGAGCTTAATCATAGAGAGACTGAAGAGGAGCAAAGAATAAGAAGGCAAGAAATACAAGAAGGAATGAGGTTTTTAAAGGTCTCTAAAAGCCAAGCAAAGAATATTACTACCATTCTTTTTATTGTTATTCAGTCTTATCTGATGTTTCATGACTCCATTTGAGGTTTTCTTGACAAAGATATTGGAGTGATCTGTCATTTCGTTTTTACAGTTCATTTTACAGATAAGGAAACTGATGTGAATGAATGTAAGTAACTTGTCAGAGTCACCCACATAGTAAGTGACTGAGGCCTGGTTTGTTCTTGGATGACTAGGATCATGGGCTGGGCTGTGTTAACTCCAGTATAACAGACCCTTCCTACCAATCTTCCAAGTTATCTTGAGCTGGAAAATTGCTTCACTCAGTCTTTTTGTTGGTTCTGCCACTCTAGAATTTGGTTAGAAACATATTTAAAGGTATTTGGATTAATTAAAGGTATTTGGGGAGAGCTAAGTCCCTCTCTTTACTCTGTCATCTTGGCTCTCGCAATTGTTCCAAGGTCAAATTTGACTTAGGTCTTCCAGTATGTAGGTCTAGGGCTCTATCCTTTGAACAGCTAGCTGCCTGGAAGTAGCTTTGACTCTAAATAAAGTAAGGAGTCTTGGGAATTTATTCAGCATAGAGATGATGTGATACAGTCCAGCATCATTACATAACAATTCTTTTTTTCCCCAAATCATCACAACATGCACATACTAATTTGAAATATCTGATATCTACTTCTTCCCATTACCTGCCAACAGTGAACTTTATATTCTACTTTAATGAGAAAGTAGAGTGCATTACTTGTGAACTGCTTCATTCTTTCCTATATCTCAACACAACTTAATATTTTTCCCTCCTTTTGGGGGGCAATATTTAATGGAAATATGACCTTTATTCTTATCAAAAACTAACTTCTCTATTTTTTGCTTGTGATCTGATCTCTTGCAGGTGACAAACTATTGACTACCTCTGTGACTATTTTCACACTCTCTTCCCTTGGCTTCTAAGACATGACTTTTTCTTGATTGGCCTCCTACTTGTGTGATATTCCTTCTCAGTCTCCTTTATTGGATCACTTTTTCCTCCTACCCAACAAATATGTGTATTGTCAACGTTATGCTGAGAATTAGTGAACTAGAGTAGATTAAGCAGTGGACTTGATTCCAGTGAAAAACTTAAACTAAATATGATGCAAACTAAATCGTTATCTTTCCCTTTAACCCTGCCTCTCCATTTCTTCTCTAACATTGCAGAGGACAATAACAGCCTCCCAGACACTTGGGCTCAACCTCTGAATCATCTAGGGACAACTAACTCTCTCTCACCACCAACCCCCACCCCCAACAATCTGTTGCCAAGGCTTTTCAGTTTCAAATTGGCAACATCTCTAGAATACCTTTTCTCTCACCCTGCATTGATGCCACTCTAGTGCAAGTTGTCAGCACCTCATCCTTGGATTATTACAATAGTCTGCTGAAGGGTGTGCTTGCCTCAAGTCTTTCCCCACCCTGATTCATCCTCTATTCAGTCATCATTGCAATTTTTCTAAAGCGTAATTCAGACCACATCACCCCCTTATCACCTCTAAGAGCAAATGCACTGGTTGGTGTTCAAAGCCTTTTATAACTGTCCTCTTTAATCTTTCCAGTTTTTGTGCTTGTTTATTTTTTTTAACACCTTACCTATCAAGTAGTCTGTTACTCATTCCAGTGACAAAGACCTCATAGTTGTTCCAAGAATAAGACCTTAAATCTCTGGGAATTTTCTCTGGCTGTTCCCCATTCCTGGAGTGTTCATTTTCTACTCTGCCTGCTGCACTATTTGGTTTTTAATTTTCAACCAAAGCCCCATCTGTTACTGGAAACCTTTCCCACCCTCTCCATATTCTTTCCTGATATATCAGGATAAATAACTAAATATCTATATCTATATCTATATCTATCTATCTATCTTGTTTTTCATATATTTGTTTATATGTTGTCTTCCCCAATAGATTGCAGCTCCTTGAAGTCAGGAACTGTCTTTTAACTCCTTTTTCCCTATCCTTAAAGTTTAGTACAATGTCTGGTATGTAGCAGGCACCTAATGAATTCTTATTGACCAATTGATTTCTTATTTAGTACTAAATTATTTCTATAATTACAGATTTTTAGTATGTTTTGAGATCTAGTTTTGCTAGATTACTTTCCTTCCCATTTTTCTTTTGATTCCTTTCATATTTTTAACCTTTTGTTCCTCCAGATGAATTGTCATTATTTTTCTAGCTCTATAAATTAATCTTTTTTGTAGTTTGATAGTACTGAATAAGTAAATTAATTTTGGCAGTATTGCAATGTTTATTATATTGGCTTAAACTATCTAGGAGCAATTAATATTTCTCTAATTATTTCCATCTTTCTTTTTTTGTGTTCGTGTTTCTTCATTTTTTGCACTGAGTGGTTCCTGTGTCTTGGCAGGTAGACTGCCATGTATTTTCTCAGCTCTTGAGTTATTTTATTTTATTTTACTTTAGTTTTTTCCAAGGCAATAGAGTTCTGACTTGCTCAAGGTCACATAGCTAGGCAATTATTAAGTGACTGAGGTCACATTTGCACTCTGGTCTTCCTGACATCAGGGCTGGTGGTCTATCCACTGTGCCACCTAACTGCCCCTCTCTGCAGTTATTTTTTCTTTTTTGTTTATTTTTATTTTTATTGAATTTTACAATTTCCCCCCCAATCTCACTTCCTTCCCCTCACTCCCAACAGAAGGCAGTCTGATAGTCTTTACATGATTTCCATGTTATACACTGATCCAAACTGAATGTGTTAGAGAAAAATCATATCCTAAAGGAACAAATAAAACATGAGTTAGCAAAATTACATAATAAAATAACTTTTCTTTAAATTAAAGGTAATAGTCTTTGATCTTTGCTTAAACTCCACAATTCTTTCTTTGAATACAGATGGTATTCTCTGTCTCAGATAACCTAAAATTCTCCATGATTTTTGCCCCGCTGAAATGATCAAGGCCATTAAGAATGATTATCAGCCCCATGTTGCTGTTATGATGTATAATGTTCTTCTGGTTCTGCTCAGCATCAGTTCATGTAAATCCTTCCAAGTTTCTCTGAATTCTCATCCCCTCCTGGTTTCTAATAGAATGATAATGTTCCATAATGTACATATATCACAATTTGTTCAGCCATTCCCTAATTGATGGACATTCACTCAAATTCCAATTCTTTGTCACCACAAACAGAGCTGCTATGAATATTTTTGTACAAGTAATCTGCAGTTATTTTAAATATAATTTGTCTTTATACTACTTGTTGCTGGGTTTTGTTGGTAATAGATAGAAATGTTGATGATTTCTGTAGATTTATTTGATATTTGGTATCCTTCAGCTTTTTCGAAGGTGTTCATTGTTTTGACTCTCTAGGGCTTACTCACTAGGGTTCTCTATGTTAACCATCATATCATCTATAAAATGTGATAGTTTTTTTCCCCTCACTATTTCTTCCATTTCTTTCTCTTGTGTTATTGTTACAACTAGCATTTCTAGTACAATATTGAAAAACAATGGGGATAATTGACATCAAGCTTCACCTCTGAATCACAGACCTAGAATCATGCTGGCTAAGATGTCCAGAAATTTTTAAAACCAGTAAGTGTTGTTTTTCTTTTCAGTTGACTGGAATATTATGCACATTTTCAGTCTCTGAAAGAGACCTTCAAAGAAAATATTATGTTTCCCTCTAGAAGATGGCAAAACTATAACCTAGGGAAGAAAAAAGAATGGTGGTTGATTGTAGTTTTGACTCACTTGATATGAATGATACAATCAGAAATCCAGACACAATCATAATCTATGCTGACAGAGAGCTTTATTGGCAATGTCAGTATATTCTATAGCTTTCTCAGCTTCCTATTTTCTTTCTCAAATTTAATAGGGCTCCCAAGCTGGAAAAGCTCTATATCTTGTTAACAATGTGCAACTTCCACATTGATAAATTCTTCTATATCACAATAACATCTGCTTGGGACTGTTAATTCTGCTGTGCTAAGCAGGTTTGCTTTTTATCCTTCACTGATTCTGAACTACATTGGAAAAAATTAGCTTCTTTTTTAATTTACTAAAAAAGGATGCTTTAAAAATTCAAGTTCCCATTCCTCCTTTCTGAATCCATTAGATATTTGACAATTTCCTGCAAATATTTTTATTTTATTACTTTCTTTTTCTCTTCCTCCCTTTCTTCCTTACTCTTTCCCTTAGTTCCTCCCTCAATATTTTTTTCTCCTTCCTATGTTCCTACCTTCTTTTTATTGTTAGCTATTCCTTTGGCTTTGATTCTAAGTGGTCATACTGCCAAGTCTAAACAGACCAACCACATGGAAATGAATGTACTGAATAGTTGCTGTAAATGTGTTAAGTATAAACCTGAAATTATCTGAGTTTATGATCTGTGAATAACTGTAAGCCACAATATCAGACCCGAAGTCTTTTTTGGCTAGAATGGAAAAAGGAGTGGAGGCTTAGAACAGGACATATGTCCATAACTGATATTAAGGAAGACTCAAAAACATTTTTGCATTTCCATTAAAACTAAAACTCCTTTTACATTTAACAAAAAATCTATAATAAAGATGAATAATTTAGTTCATAGCTATAATACATAAATTCCTAGCTATAGCTCATGTTTAGCTTTACAGTTAAACAACATGTGATTTTTAATTCCATAGGAAATTGTGGAACTGGATGGGTAATTGAGGGTCTGTCCTCCAATGCTAATGTTAAAAGAGAATATGTAACAGTCCACTGCAAATTAAAAAAAATGGACCATTTACTTTATGGATAACTATATATGGCAAGAGATATAGATTCTGGGCAAGATACCAGGATCCAAAAAGCTAAGATTTGCCTTAATGGATCAAATGTCAACACCAAGTCCAGTCTCCAAATGATTGTTGCTTGGAAACTGGTTCAGGCAAATATCAATGCATCACAACAAAGTCAAGGAGCCAGATTGAGGTAGAAAAGTCAGTCAGGAAATAAAGATCAACGGTCAGAATAAGCATCAGGTCAATGGCCAAGTATATAGGCAAGGACCAAGGGAAACAAAAATGAATCGTAATAGGAGTCTAGGCTCCAGGAAAATATTTAGGAATTTAAAGTTCTTTGGAAGTTGAATAGATTAGGAGAAGCATTGGGACAGGTGAGATTCCAGCCCTGCCACTTGAAAGTATATATCTATATGATGGAGAAGATTAGCTAACTTTTCTGTAATTCATATTTTCATGTATCTGACACCCCCTCAATCCATTTTGTTATTACAAAACCTTATCTATTTACTATTCCATTCATAGGACATCCCCTTAAATCATGATTTTATAATGGATGCCTCCCATTCTTGTAATATTCTTCTTCTCTGGCTCCTAGCTCTGGCTTCTTTCTAGTCTCAGCTCAAATCCTACATTCTACCAGATTCATTTTCCAAACCCCTTCTTCAAAACCCTGCAAGTGCACACACAGTTAGTGCTTACTATCTAAGATTACCTTCCATTTACACTATATATTATTGGCATGTTTTCCATTCATTTGATTGTAAGCTTCTTGCAGGCAGAGAAGATATTTTGTCTTTCTTTGGAAACTCAGTGCTTAACACCATGTCTGATGGATATTAAGTGATTAATAATCACTGTTTGAGGGAATGCCTGAACTGGATTCCTTCTAAGTGCTCACCAATCATTCCTTTAATTATATGGATAATATTCTTGGATATTCTTGAATTGAATTGGTGATATGTTATTGTGAATAAAATTAACCTCTGCAATGTATATTTTACTCACATTGGAAAGGTAATCTTTAGTTTTTCCTATAGAACTAATGTGATCACCCAATCACCAAATGAAGGCAAAGCCTCTGCTGATTGAAAACTAAAATGTTAATTCTCATTCATTTTATTTTTGATAAAATTTCAGATAACTAAATCATGTAAGAAAATGTCAAGTGTTTGTATAGATCATACTACAGGGAGTCATTATGAGTTATCTGAGAGAACTAATAGTTTTGTCTCTTATGACAAAGTGCTTAGGCAATCTCCAAGAGAAATTGTTATCTTTTCTGAAAGGAACATATTAAATGTGACAAAGTTAGGGTGAAAAGCACCTATTATAATGGGTAAAAGTAGGCCTTCAAATCAGAAAGACTTGGGTCTTGCCTCAAATAACCTACTAGTTAGGTGACCTTGGGCAAATCACTAAATCATTTATTCAGGAAACTATGAAGGAATCTAAGCTACAGATATAAATTGCATCATTATATAATTTCTAAACATGAAGCACTGATGAAATTATAGACCCAAACAAACTGAAAAACTTCAGAATGCAAATAAAGTAATAAATGAAAATGATATTAGGTTTGAGGGTAACTGCAAATTAGAACAGTTCAGAAACAATAACAGCAGCAATTGTTGGCTGATGAATGTTTAGACTGTGACCTTGGTATGACTAGAGATCTTATGCTTTCTGGGACTGAATAATCTTTTTTTGACATTTTAATTTATTTATTTTTGAATTTTACAATTTTCCCCCTAATCTCACCCCCCCCCCCACAGAAGGTAATCTGATAGTCCTTACATTATTTCCATGTTATACATTGATCCAAATTGGATGTGTTGCGAGGGAAATCATATCCTTAAGAAAACTAAAGTATAATAGATAGCAAAATTACATAATAAGATAATTTTTTTAATTTGAGGTAATAGTCTTTGATCTTTGTTCAAACTCCACAATTTTTTTTCTCTGGATACAGATGGTATTCTCCATTGCAACTGTCCCTGATTGTTGTACCGATTTCAAAATTGTCCCTGATTGTTGCACTGATGAAATGAACAAGTTCATTAAGATTGATCATCAACCCCATGATGCTGTTATGGTAAGCTATGTTCTTCTGGTTCTACTCATCTCACTCAGCATCAGTTCATGCATATCCTTCCAAGGTTCTCTGAATTCCCATACCTACTGGTTTCTAATAGAACAATAGTGTTCCATAAAATGCATATACAATTTCTTCAGCCATTCCCCAACTGATGGACATTCACTAAATTTCCATTTCTTTGCCACCACAAACAGAACTGCTATGAATATTTTTGTATAAGTGATGTTTGTACCCTTTTTTGTGATCTCTTCAGGGTATAGACCCAGTAGTGGTATTTCTGGATCAAAGGGTGTGCACATTTTTATTACCCATTGGGCATAATTCCAAATTGCTCTCCAGAAAGGTCTGAGTTCAGGAGTTAGCTCCACCAACAGTGTATTAGTGTGGGAATGAATAATCTTTACCTCTAAACTACATAAATTTTGCTTTTGTTCAATCATTTTAGTAATGTCCAACTTTTTGTGAACCCACCCCATTCAGGGTTTTCTTGGCAAAGATACTGGAGTGATTTGCCATTTCCTTCTCTAACATATTTTCTAGAAGAAGATACTGAGGCAAACAGGGTTAAGTGGCTTGTCCAAGGTAACACAGCTAGTAAATGTCTGAGACTGAATTTGAATTCAGGAAGATGAGTTTTCCTGACTTCAGGTCCAGCACTCTTTTCTCTTGTCTTCCCTATTTCTCCTTTTCCCATCCTTTTCTTCCTCTTCCCTTTTGCCTACTCTCCCTGTCGCCTTCTCTCCCCTACTCCCTTTTTTTCTTTCTCTCTCTTCTTTTTTATTATTTGTTAAAATCCACTGTAGGCAAAAGTCTGTATTGGTGCTAAAGAAAAAAGACCTTTACATGTTTAAGGCTGTGCTGGAACTAAATTCAGTTTCACTTAAAACTTCATCAGTGATGTTCATCTTCAAGTGTTCAGCAATTTTTTATATGTAAAATGACTTATTGATGCTTTTGAACTTTGTGTTTTAGGAACATTAGAAGGCAAGTGATTCAAGCTTGTGTGAAAAACAGAAACACATAGGAAAACTGTACTGAGCTGATCAAAGTTTGAGTAAAATACAAAAAAATGTTTTGAAAATTCTTCCAGAACAGTTGCTTCCACAATTCTCCAGTTTTCGGATTCCAGAACCGGAGAAAATTCTCTATTTGCCCAGATGTCTCTCTCAGCTTATCAGAGCTTTCAACAATATAAATGCATTTTTCAGGTGCCAATTTTTAGGGGAAAATATTTTGCATGAGAGGTGGAGTGAAGATGGCAGAGAAAAGGCAGGAAATTGCCTGAATTCTCCCCAGTTTCCCTTGGAATAACTTTAAATCACACATCAAAATGAGGGACAGAACTCACAAAAGGATATGATGAAACAATTTTCTAGTTCAAGATAACTTAGAAGGACTTCACCAAAGCTCTATCTCATTTGGGTAATGGGGAGTATAGATCAGTGTAGAAGGTGTGCAGGTAGGCAAGGTCTCTAGTCCCAACATAGTTCAGTAACCAAGTCCCTGCTCAATAGACCAACTATGATGCCTCCAATCCCAAGCACAGCTAGTAAATGGTCTGGCCTAGAGGCTTTGGTAACTTCAGAACAGTCTGTTAGACTGTTCAAACAGCTTGGTACAATGTCCCCTCTTAATCAGGAGCAAATTTCAACTTTAAAAGTCATTAAAAGGGTTGGGAGATGACACAAAAAAAAACCCTAATCATAGAAAGCTGCTATAGTGACAGGGAAGATCAAAACACAAATTCAAAAAAGGAATGTAATGTCAAAATGACTACGGGTGAAGCCTCAAAGAGAAATATGTACTGGTTTAAGTTGCCAAAAGTCCTCCCAGAAGAGCTCAAAAAAAGGATTATAAAAATCAAATAAAAGAGATAGAAGAAAAGTTGGCAAAAGAAATGAGAGAACAATTTTAAAAAGAGTCAAAATTTGATAAAGGAAGCACAAAAAATGGAAAATGAAAACAACACCTTAAAAAGCAGAATTGGCCAAATGGAAAAGAAAGTACAAAAAGTCAGTGAAGAAAATAATTCCCTCCACATTAGAATTGGGCAAACGGAAGTTGATGATTCTTGGAGATATCAAAAATAATTCAAAAAAGTGAAGAGAATGAAAAAAATGAAGAAAATGTAAAATACTCTAGAAATATAGTTACAGGATCTAGAACATAGTAGTTACAGGAGAGAATTGTTTGTCTACCTGAAAGCTAGATCTAGAACATAGTTACAGGAGAGAATTATTGGTCTACCTAAAAGCTATAATTTAAAAAAAAAACAAAGTCTGGACAGCATCTTTCAAGAAATTATACAAGAAAGATACCTTGATAACTTAGAATCAGAGTGTAAAAATAATAATTCAAAGAATCTACTTTAAGAAAGAGATCCCCAAATGAAAATACCCAAGAATATTAAAGTCAAATTCCAGAACTATCAAGTCAATGAGAAAATATTACAGGCAACCAAAAAGAAATCATTCAACTATTGAGGAGTCACAGTCAAAATTACAAAGGATTTAGCAGTTTCTACATTAAAGGATCAGAGGACTTGGAATATGATATTCTGGGAATCAGAGAAATCACAACCAAGAATCAACCACTAAGCAAAACTGAGCATAATGCTTTAAGGAAAAAACTGGGCATGTAATGAGATAGGAGACTTTCAAACATTTCTGATGAAAAGACCAGGTCCAAAGAGAAAACTTGATTTTCAAGTACAAGGCTCAAAAGAAGTGTAAAAAGATCAACAAGAAAAAAATGTTAGTCAATAATGTTAAACTTTATATTCCTACATGGGAAGATGGGACTTATAACTCTCTCTTTGCCCCAATTTTCATTCATTTGTTCATTCATTCATTCATTCATTTTCCAATTTCATGTCAAAATATCTTTCAACATTTATTTTTGTAAAACTGTTTACTTCCCTTCTTATCTCTTCCTCCTTAAGATAGCAAGCAATGTTATATAGGGTAAATATGCAGAATCTTTCCATAGTTCTTTCTTGAGATATGGAGGGCAATTTCCATTGTAAATCTTTTAGAATTATCTTGAATCACTGTATTTCAAAGAAGACCTAAGTCTGTCATATTGATCATCACACAGTGCTGCTGTTACTGTGTAAAATGTACTTCTAGTTCTGCTTTCATTCATCATTAGTTCTTGTTAATCTTTCCAGGTTTTTTTTGAAATCTACCACTTCATCATTTCTTAAAGCATAAATATACTCTATTACATTCACAAAACACAATTTGCTCAACAGTTCCCCAAATAATGGGCATCACCTCAAATTGTGATTCTTAGCCACTATAGGTAGAGCTGCTATAACTATTTTTGTACATATGACCTTTTCCTCTTTTTTATGATCTCTTTGGAATACAGACCTAGTAGTGTGATCATGGTATCAAAAGGTTATGTCCATCTTTAGAGTTCTTTAGTCATAGTTTCAAGTTACTCTCTGGAATGGCTGGATCAGTTCACAACTCCACCAACAATGCATTTTCTCACATTCTTTCCAATATTTATGATTTCCCTTTTCTATCATGTTAGACAAGCTGATAGATGTGGGGTGGTACTTCAGGGTTGTTTTAATTTGCCTTTCTCCAATCAAAACTGATTTAGAGAATATTTTTCATATGACTATAGATAACTTTAACACCTTCATATGAAGATTCTCTGTTCATATGCTTTGGCCATTTACCAATTGGAGAATGAAGTCTTATAAATTTGACTTGGTTCTTTATATATTTTAGAAATGAAGCCTTTATCAGAAACACTGACTGTAAGAATTGAGACTTGTAACTCTTAAGAACTGAATCTGTAGACAGGGTTGTTAGATGGGCTATCTTTCCCTTGCCCTTTACTGCATGTAATTTTTATTACATCATGATTTGAAAAGGATGCATTTAATATTTCTGCATTTGATTGTGAGGTTTTTGTGCCCTAAAATATGGTCAATTGTTTTGTAGGTGCCCTGTACCACTAAGAAAAATGTTTATTTCTTTCTATTGTCATTCAACTCTTTCTCTTCCTTTTTTTCTCCCAATGCACTCTTTTTTACCTCTTAATTTTTTTATCAACCTATCAAAGTCAATTTTTCCCATATGCTCTATGTCCACTCCATCTAACCTAATTTAAAGAATTAGTGAGTCATACAACAAATCACAGAAAAAATCAATACTTTCAAAAAATAGAATGGAAACAATGGTAAGGTTTCTACCTTACCAAAATTTATGGGATGCAGTCTAAACTGTGCTCAGAGGAAAATATAACTCTAAATGCTTACATTAATAAAAAAAGAACAGATAAATGAATTAGGTATGCAACTAAAAACTCTAGAAAAAGAACAAATAAAATTCCATATTAGAAATTCTGAGAATATCAGGACAAATGAATAAAGTTAAAAGTAAGAAAATCATTGAACTAAGTTTTCTCAAACTGATTTTTATGGGGAAAAATCAATGAAATAATTAAACCATTGATTAATTTTTAAAAAGAAAGAAGAAAACCAAATTACTAGTATAAAAAATAGAAAAGGGTGAATTAACCACCAATGAAGAGAAAATTAAAACAATTGTTAGGAATTATTTTGCTCATTTATATGCCGATATATAAGACAACCTAAATGAAATAGATGAGTACCTAAAAATGCAAATTACCCAGATTAACAAAAGAAGTAGGATACTTAGATAATCCAATCCTTGAAAAAGAACTTAAACAAGCATTCAATGAATTCCCTAAGAAAAAAATCCCCAGAGTCAGATGGATTCACAGGTGAATTCTACCAAACATTTAAACAATATTTGTAATATTATATGGTTAGTTGATTGAATGGTGGATTTTAGCTCCTCATTATCGAAGAAGACCAAAACAACATCACTATGTTTGAGACAAATTACAGTGTGTCCAACTGTGGCTGATTAGACCAATATGAGCTTGGAATGCTCTACCACAGGTTGGGCACAAATAGTCCATGTAAACCCCTTAGGTGTAAACTCTAAATATATGGATGTCACATTTCCTTTGAACTGTTTCAATTCTGCCTTCTTCAAAGAGTATAGCACCTCTCCAAAGGGGGCATGCCATACTAGGTTGTTCTGCACCAGTGTCTCTCATGATGTAAGATCAATTCTACAGTTCTTCAATGAAGCCTTCAGGGAGTCTCGGTAAACTTCTTCTGACCCCCTTGTGAGCACTTACTCTATGTGAGTTCTCCGTAAAATAGTTTTTTTTGCAAGCATACTTCTGGCATTCTAAAAATGTGTCCAGTCTAGCATAGCTGCATTCTTTATAGTAATACTGGAATGCTAGGTAGTTTAGCTTGAGAAAGGATTTCAGTGTCTGGTATCTTCTCCTGCCAGGTGATCTTCAGAATCTTCCTAAGACAATATAAATAGTAGCAATTCAGTTTCCTGACATGGGGCTGGTAGATTGTTCAGGTTTCACAGGCATGTAGAAATGAGGTCAGCATAACAGTTCTGGAGACCTTCAGTTTGTTAGTCAGTCTAATACCTCTTCTCTCCCATACTTTCTTTTGGAGTCTCCCAAACACTGAACTAGCTCTGGCAATGTGTGTGTGCCATCTTCATTGTACATGTGTACCTCATTGAAAGGATACTGCCAAAGAAAATGAACTTGTCCACAGGACTCAAAACTTCTCCATTTGCTGTAATTGATGGTTCCACATCTGGAGGGTGTGGTGCTGGTTGATGGAGCACCAGCATTTTCTTGGTATTAGACCAAAATTAGCACAAGCAGCAGAGAATTGATCCATACTTTGTTGCATTTCAGAGGCTGCATTGAGCACACAAACATCTGCAAACAGAAGATCATGCACCAATACTCCCCCTACTTTCATCTTGGCTTGTAGTCTATTCAAGTTGAAGAATTTGCCATCAGTTACAGTAGCTGACTTTGAGCTAATGTTCGTCCTCAGTGAAGGCCTTTGATAACATGGCTGAAAATATAATGCTAAAAATTATGGGAACAAGGACACTTGTTTTACTCCATTGATGACTGGGAAATCTTGAGAGCATTGTTCATTGTCCAGAACTCGAGCATGCCTAGTGCCATGAAATTCATGTACACTACGAATGAACTTCTCTGGGCAACCAACTTTTGATATAATTTTCCATAAGCCTTTAAGCCTATTGATATCAAAGGCCTTAAACAATTCTACAAATGCTGTATACAGATGTCTGTTTTGTTCCTGGCATTTTTCCCAGAATTGTTGGGCAACAAATACCATATCAGCTGTTCCTCTACCCTTTCGGAAGCCACAATGGCTCTCAGAGAAGTAACCATCTTCTAGGTGAAGGATCAACCTATTGAGAAGGACTCTGGCAAGAATCTTACCAGCAATGACTAAAATATAAATACCCTTGTGATTGTCACAAGACAATCTATTTCCTTTACCTTTATAGAGATGGACAATGGAGGTATCCTTGAATTCTTGGGGAATAACCTCTTCATGCATATAACCTGGAAAATTTCAGTGAACTTTTGGATGAGCAAAGACCCCCCCCAAGACACACACACACACACACACACACACACACACACACACACACACACACACACAGACACACCTTGTAGATGTCAACTGGAATAGACTCAGCAACAGATGCTTTGCCACTTGAAAGGAGTCTAACAGAATTTAATACCTCTTCTTCAGTTGAAACTTCAGCTAAGGACTGATTGACTTCAATCTGAGGTAAATAGACAGTGGTTTCTGCATTGATTGATGATGGTCTGTCTGTTAAGAATACTATGGAAGTGTTTAGCCCATCTCTCTAGGATCATGTCCCTCTCGTTAATCAATGTGGATCCACCAGCACTGAGTAGTTGAAATGCACCATATGTCTTTGATCCATTACTTAAGGACATCATAAAAGCATTTTAGTTTGTTACTGTCTGCATAAAATTGAATTTCATCTGCCTTCTTACTGAGTTGAGACCTGCAAATCTCTTAGCTTTGCTTGGTCTTTACTTTTGATGGAATTAAATGCTGCCTTCTTTGAAATGGATAAGCCATCCTGCTGGCAAATCTTCCTGGATTTCTCGTTTTTTCATTTAGCAGCTTCTGTATTTCCCCATCATTTTCATTAAACCAGTCTTGATGTTTGCGAGTGTTCTAGCCCATATGAGCAAATGAAATGCTGAACACCAGATCTTTGAAAACTACCCACTCTTTTTTCTGCTCCACTATTGTCAACTATGTGTTGTCTCAGTTTTCCCTCCAAGTTAGAAACAAATTGTTCTTGTTCAGAGAAATACTCTAATCTCTTGATATTGACTCATCTAGTAGTCATTTTGCCTTAAGGTTGCCACTTTGGTTGAATATTAATATTTAGCTTAGAGAAGACTAGACCAGTACCCTGTACCACACATTATATTTGTCACTCTCACTTCCTATCTGTCTCTTCTCCTTACAATTACATAGTCTACTAGGCCAATGTTTGTTGTGAGGGTGCATCCAGGAGCTTTTATTGCATTTAGGTAAAAGGAAGATAGTTTGTGATGAGAAGGTCATGTGATATGCAATCCTCTTTAGTAGGTGACCATTGCTGTTGCTTTTTCCAATTCCATTCCTGCTAAGGATTCTCTGCATGTCTGGTAATCTGACTCTACTCTAGCATTGTTTTAATGCTAGAGAATTAAAAGCTTATCCTCTTTTGGTACATTGATGATAAGAGTCTCCAGGTCTTCAAAAATTTTTTCTTTAACTTGATTAGTGCTCACCATGGTGGGAGCATAGGCACTGATGAGAGTGGCATGGCATTTTCCTGGAAGTGGCAATCTCATTGTCATGAATTTGTCATTTACTCCTTTTAGTAAGCATTCAAAAATGTTGAATAGATTAGTTTTGATTGTAAGGCCTACCCCAGTTTCACAGCATTCCCTTTCACTGTAGCCACTCCAGAAAAACATGTATCCGACTCCAACAAGTTGGCCTCTATTTGCCAGCCTTCTTTCACTCAGGGCTGCTATTTTCAGAATGCTATCTGCTGATTTCTCTTGCAAGAAGAGTTGTCTTTTAGGCCTTTTGGATTTTGTGTTGTCTATGAAGATGCACATGTTCTATGCACCAAAAGTAAGTGAAATATTATTTGAAGAAGTTTTTGTAGATATTTTTGTGTCTTGACCACACTATGGGATCCCCACTCACTGTGGTAATCAGGCCAGGGCTGGGTAAGCAGACAATTTTTGATCCTTCTTCACATCAGGATGTGAGCAGTGAAATCCTTAAAAGTCACCCAGGGGACTGCCAAACCTCACTGCTGCTTTCAGTACAGAAACAACCCTATGACTTGTGTCACCGGTGTGCAAGGTTGTGACTACAATTCCCAGTGTATCCACACCTGTTGCTTCATCACTTGCCTGTCACCACAGGACTCTGAGGAATGGTTATGAGCAATGCTGTGTGGGTACATTGGATTTAACTGAGGTGGAGTTGCATAAAGTCATCTACTCTTGCTCTCTCTTCCAAAGTCATTATGATCCCATATAGCAAGACAGAGTCAAGACAACTGGTAATGGCTTTAGATGCAGTGGATGACCTTCAATGTCTAACCAATCTCCAAGTGCTCCACAGCATCTACTTCAGATGGCTTCATGGGCATTGGAAGAAATTATTCTCTTCTGCCCTTTCCACCAGTGGAAGACTTCCCCAAACATTTGTTTGGGGAAGACACTCTCCTTCTGCTCACCGATGAGCTTGAGACTCCCTCAGTTACTTTCAACCTGGTTTGGCCCACCTGCTGAAAGGGTGTGGCCACTGTGCATGTTTCTTGGAGCCATAGGTGAGAGTTAGGTGACTCAGGTGGATATCAAAAAAAGGAAAGCAGCCCTGAAGAGTGTTTGGCAGCCCTCGCACCAAACCACTAGTCCTCCTTGAACACACCCTACAAACTTTTTGGGAAAATAGGTGAAAAAGGAATCCTATGAAATTCCTTTTATGACACAAACATGGTGATGAAACCAAAACCTGGAAGAGTCAAAACAGAGAAAGAAAATTATAGACCAATTTTCCTAATTAATATTTATTCAAAAAATTTAAACAACATCTAGCAAGGAGATTACAGCAATATATTGCCAAGCTCATAAACTATGACTGGGTAGAATTTATACTAGGAATTCAGGGTTAGTTTAGTATTAGAAAAACTGTCAGAATAAGAGACCATGTAAATAACAAAACTAGGAGAAATTATGTAATAATCTCAATGCAGAAGAAGCCTTTGACAAAATACAGCACTCATTCCTTTAAAAAAAAGTAGAACGTATAGGAATAAAGATATTAAAATGATAAGCAGAATATAAACTATTATCAAACATTATCTATAATGGGGATAAGCTGTAAACTTTAATAATGACATCATGGGTGAAGCAAGAATGCCCACTATCAGAACTATTATTTAATATAATAATTAGAAATGTAAGTTATAGAAATAAAGCCAGAAAATGTTTTAGGATATAAAATAAATAAATCACACATAAATCAAAGCATTACTTTATATTCACTACAAAGTCTAGGAGCAAAAGATAGAGAAATTTGATTTAAAATAACTGTAAACAAAACAAACCTAAGAATTGTGTGAACACAATTATAAGGCACTTTTCACAGAAATAAAATCAGTTGTAAAAAATTGGGAAAACATAAATTGCTCATGGGGTAGACCAAGCCGTATAATAAAAATGATAATTCTCCCTAAATTAATTTACATATTCAGTGACAAAACAATCAAACTACCATGGAAAACTATTTTATTGATCTAGAAAAAAGTTATAACAAAATTCATCTGGAAGAACAAAAGTACAGGAATATCAAGTATATTAATGAAAAAAAATGGCCTAGCCATACCAGATCTCGAACTATATTATAAAGTGGCAATCATCAAAACCCATCTAGTACTGGCTAAAAAATATAGTGGTGAAGCAGAAACATAGATTAGACACAATAGTAAATTATTTTAGTAATCATTTACATTACTATAATATAGTAATAGTGTTTGATAAATCCAAAATCCCCAGCTTCTCTCATAAGAACTCACTATTTGACAAAAACTGGTGGGAAAACTGGAACACAGTATGAGAGAAACCAACATAGATTTAGGTATAGACAAACATCTTACTACATATTTTAAATTAAGATCAAAATGGGTAGAAGATTTAGAGACAAAGAATAAATCCTAAAGCAAATTAAGAGATCCAGATTAACAGAGAAAGGAAAAATTTTTGATCAAACAAGAGATAGCCAGCATTATGAGATAGAAAATGGAAACTTTTGATTATATTAATTAGAAAGGGTTTTTTTTACACAAATAAAATCAATGCAACCAAGAGTAGAAGGAAAACAGAAAGCTGAGAAAGCCTTTCTGTAGCTAGCATCTCTGATAAAAGTCTTATTTCTCAAATATATAGAGAATTGTTTCAAATTTATAAGAATATAATTATTCCTCAATTGATAGATGGGCAAAGCATATGAACTAGCAGTTTTCAGATGAAGAAATCAATGCTGTCTATGGTCATGAGGAAAAATACTATAAATCTTTTTATAATGAAAAAATGCTAATTAAAACAACCCTGAGATGCCACCTCATACCTATTGAATTGACTATTATGAGAGAAAAGGAAAATGATAAATGTTGGAGAAGTTGTAAGAAAATTAGGTCAATAATGCATTATTGATGGAGTTGTAGACTGATCCAAAATTTGTCTTTACATGTAATTGGGAAAAATTAAATACCATTTTAAGAAAGAATATATTCCATACTCATTGCCTGCCATAAAGATGTATAAATACAGAACTGAATGAAAATTTGGGTAAAAATTGAAGCATAATTTATGAGTTGAAAGTTTTTTAAAAATAGAAGGTCTACAATTTGGAATTATACCCCAAGGACAATAAAGCTTTGCATACCCTTCAATTCAATCCATTACTGTCTGTATCACAAAAAGATAACAAAAAAGGGCAAAAAATCCACATGTATAAAAATATTTAAAGCAGTTATTTTCAGAGTGACAAAAAATAAAAATTGAACTGATGTCTATCAATTGGGGGATGAGTGAACAAATTGTGGTATATTAATGTGACAGAAGACTAGTGTTCTATAAAGTATCATGAGTGATGGGAACTTCACAATAGCCTAGAAAGAAATGCATGAACTGATGCTAGAAGAGTATTGTACACACTAACTGCAACATTGTGTGATGATCAGTTTTGATGGACTTGCACATTTTAGGAATACAATAATCATATACTGTTCTAAAAGACTTGTGATGAAAATTAACATACATATTCAGAGAAGGAACTATGGAGTTTAAATGCAGATCAAAGTTTACTATTTTCATTTTTTTTTAGGTTTTTGCAAGACAAATGGGGTTAAGTGGCTTGCCCAAGGCCACACAGCTAAGCAATTATTAAGTGTCTGAGGCTGGATTTGAACTCAGGTACTCCTGACTCCAGGGCTGGTGCTCTCTCTATCTACTGCACCACATGGCCACCCCATTTTCAATTTTTAAAAGTTGTCTTAAATATTGTTTTTCTTCCTTTAATGTTTTTCCTTCTATTTTTTCCCTCTTTGATTAGATTCTTCTTTCACAAAATGATTAATTTGGATATATTTAATATAGTTATACATGCACAACCTATATTAGATTGCTTTCTGTCAGGGGAGGGGGGATGGAAAGGAGGGAGGAATAAAAATGTGAAACTCAAATCCCTACCAAAAATTGATGGTTGAAAACTCTTTGTATGTATTTGGAAAAATAACTAAACAAAATATTTCATTAAAAGATAACAACAAAAAGCAAAATAGTAGCTCTATGCTATCATTTTTCTCCTTTGTTTCTTCTTATCAAGAGTATTATTTTTTAAAATAAAAACTCGTGTTATTGGTGTTCATAATTCCTGGTAAGAAAACTTCCACTACCAATATAGCTCTAAAGTTATCTGCAACATAGAACTTTCAACTTAGAATTTAAAACCTTAAAGGAAGATTGTTCAGTAATGAAAGGCAATTAGAAAAAGAATTTAATAAGTGACCCCTGAGTGCCACTTCGATTTTAAATCATTTGACTGAGATAATAGCCAAACTGTGTGTCATGAATAAGACTCACTCCCAAATGTCCCTGATTCTAAGATTAGATCTCTATTAGGCCGCTTCTCATATATTAAACATGCTAGTTCTATATTTGTTAAAGACTTATTAAAGAAGTGAACATGGAGATATGTTAAAGGACAATATCATGTAGGACACAAATAAGAATCATGTAATCTCCAAAGATAAGCTTCATTTAGATTTTTTTCCTACAGAAAATCCAAAGATAAAAAGAAACTTTTATTAATGACAAGTTTCCAAATTATCTTGCCTACAAAAAGCTCCAAGACATAGTAGGGACTTCTCACTGAATTACTCAAATGGTACTCCCATGATTACTCAGAAGAAACCAGAAAACATTAAAAAGATCAAATGAATGAAGAATGAATATTATTGGAATAATATGTTGCTGGATCCAGATATCACACTAAATGCATATACAGATAGTCCAAAGAAAAAGACAACCATATGGGTAGCTAGAATATGCAATAACGCAAGATGGATTCATTAATGAGTTACAAGGAAAAGTGCTGTGTGAATTCCAAGGGAGAAAGATAGTGGATAGTGGATTCAGGTGAGGTCTCATGGAGATCTTGATATGATTTTTTCAATAATTTCATACCTAAATAAGGGTAAGAAGAACATTCCAGCCGCAGAATGATCAGTATATATGAAGAGCTGAACTCAGGTCTTGCTAACTCCAAGTCCAAATCTTAATACATTATGCCACCTAATTGATTTAATATACAATTAAATATCAAGTACTATCAAGTTTATTTCTATCATTGCTCTCCCATCTATCCCATTTCTTTCTACTCACACAGCTCCTACCCAAGTTCAAACCCTCCCAGCCTCCTGCCTGGACTATTGAAAAACTCTTCTAAATGGCTTATCAGACTTCAGTGTTTCTTCTCCAAATCATCCTCTCTACAGAGGACAAAGTGACATTCATCAATCACAGATCTGACCGTTGCTTTACACAAAAAGCTCCAGTAGCTTCCAAAAATCTCCAGGGCATGTTACAAGCCTATCTGGGTAGGCATCGATTAGTGTCATATGCTAAAGTCAACTTCACTTTCCTTTCCTTTCCTTTCCTTTCCTTCACACATTGCTGCTTCTGATATCTGGCACTCCATCTCCCATTTGCATGTTTTTGCAGAGTTTGCCATTCATCTTTGCAATGCACTCCCATGTTTGGGATGCACTCTTAGAAACTCTAACTTCCTTCATGGGTCAGCTCAAATTTTGCCTATTGGATGTGTCTATTCTGAGCAAATACTTTGCATTTGTATATATTTTATACTCACTTTTCTTTAATCCGACTCCTCCTCACATAAGAATAAATGCACCTTGAGGACAGGGCTAATTCATTTTTGTCTTAATATACCTAATCCTTATACAATGCTTGATATTCGATAGGAGCTTTTGCACAAAAAGCTTCATAAATGAATAAATGAGCTTTGGAATTCACTCCTTCAGGTCTGTTCAGATAGTGCCCAATTTTTTGTTTATTGTGACTGACTAGCCTTTATGATTTGCCTGGAAATATTGATGTTGAATTCATGAATGCAATTGGGCTATATACTTCAATGTTGTGAACTGACTGACAGTATTTCTGTTGATTCACATTGTCAATTGTCTAAAAATCTTATCTGTAGTGAATTCTTGGTTCATTTATCATAATTCTGTATCATTACCTAATTTGTTGTCTCTCTGGAAAGTTCTTTGCAGTTTGCATTCTTAGAGAATTAGAAGTGACATGCCTGAGGTCATTAACTAATATGTGACAGAAATAATGCAAGAACCCGGGTCTTATTGACTCCATAGAAGATTCTAGTTAGTATATTATAATGCCTCTTGGCAGACATTTTATATTATTTTAAAGTTGCTCTTCAAATTATTATATATGTCACAATTTAATTTCCTTTACAAAATATTAGTTCCTAAAGACATCTATTAGTTTCTTCTGTCCTTCTTCCTTTTTGTTGTTCCCTAGATTTTAAGCTGTATGGTGGATTCAAACCACTTTGACACCCATCTTCTCAAGAAATATGCATTATTCAATCAACCAAGAACTCATTATCTCTAAAATATATATGGTGTTAATATGCATCCTAGGGATTCATAAAAAAGAGAAATTGAATATGGTATTTTTCCATTTAGCTCAATTTCAAAATTAGATCATCTCAGTATTGGAAGTGATCTAACAATCATCTTTTTCAATCCTTGATTAAAAGGAATCCTCTTAAAATACTCTTTCTATTAAATATGAAAATGATGAAACACCAATAAGAAAGTACTCCATCACAAACTCTCAGCCTCATGGGACTCCTAGCTACAAGCAGAAAATAATGACTTAAGGGAAAATGTGTTTGATCCACTAAAAGGGATTATGTAGTAAAGAAATTGTAATAGATTTTGTCCCCTATATATAATCTATAAACTTTAATCTTGCAGAGAGCAGCAAAATAATTGTGATCAATTTATATGAAAATATCTGAGAGCATATTGGTAATATAAACCACATTAAGTACTCTGATCTAAACTGATACAGGTTTATATGTTACATTGTTTTTTCTTGAATACAAAGACAAAACCAGGCAAACAAGATTTTTTACCAAGTAAAATTTTCATATTAATCAGAGCAAAGAGGAAATAAGCAAATTATGTAATATCAAACATTAATTCTGAATAATTAGCCATGATTCTTCTGTTGTTATTTAGAGGCATTGTTCTTCCTCATTCTTTGGAACTGTTAGGGAAGCTTTCTACTCCAATAAGGAATAAAATGCTCCAACTGTATTTTTTACATTCCCATATTCATTATTTCCTTTATATTGAGCAAAAATTGATCTTACTTTGCAATGATCTACTACTCTTTGAGGTCAAATTGAATTCCTCTTCCTTATAGAAGCCCATCAAATACCTTATAATGGCTATCATAGCTTCTCTAAATCTTTTTTTTTACCAAAATGTGCAACACCATTTTCATTAAAAAAAAAATATCCTCATATGTAATGGTTGCTAGTTTCCCACCAATTTGATCACTTTCTTTTGGACACACTTTGGCTTGATAATTTCCTACTCAAAGTTGAAATTAGTATTATTCATGTAGCTGGATCAGGTCAGAGTTCAGAAGTGTATCATTTCATTTCTTCTGTACAGTGTGCTTCTGTTAATTCTGACTGACAATATAGGTTTAGGGAGATGTCATGTTACTTTACTAATCATATTGAGTTTGGAATATACTAAAAAGGGATTATCTCCACTTGAATCATTATTGAACCACTTTCACATCTTATGCTTATAAAGTTGCTTTTTAAAAACTCTACTGTAGGACTTTTCATTTTTTTCCAATTTAAGATCTTCTTATTAGACACAAAATATAATTCTAGGCTAATGAGAGATTTTTTGGATGCTGATTCTGTCATTCAGCATTTTAACTATAACTTCAAGCATCAGATATCTTCAAATTTGATAAATGCCATCCATGTCTTTATATGAGTCAAGAAAGGAGAAAATCTTGCAGAACACAAAGTCAAAGGCATTGTGCTAGAGACTGTTCACCAATTTAACATAGATCCATTAATGATTTCTCTTTGAGTATGAGCATTCAGCTAGCTTTCACTTGGTTTATTTATACTATTATCTAGTTCACAATCTCTTCATTTTGTCCACAATGATATTGTGTGAAATGGTGTCAAATAATTTGCTGATATTCAGATAAATCCTAACTATAGTTTTCTTCTAAAAATCAAGTTAGAATGAGACCTTACTATTTTCTGATCTTTGTTTCCTCTTTCTAAATTATCATAATCTATTACTTTAAAATATTTTCTAAAATTGTATTATGTATATTCAAGCTCTCACTTATGATTTTCCATTTTTGATAATCAGTAAAATAACTTCTCTCTAATCTTTTGTTACTCTTTCTTTTCTCTGGAATTGTTCAAATATCACTAACTTGGCAGTCAGTTCTTTTAGACCTGGTAACTTGAAATCATTAGAGAAAAGTTAAATACCTCAAAGTCTCTTTACTTGTCTTGGATTTTTAATTACCTTAAAAATCATCACTAACTTCCCATATTCCTCAATACAAAAACACTAACTTCAGTTATTATCATTCATTAGTATTCCTCTCTCTTCACTGAGTAGGTCTATCCTCTTTTTTTTTGTAAACTTGCCCCCTCCAATGATAGAAATATATGTTCTTAAAATCCACTGCAAGTTTTTGCTAGTTATCATCACTTTACATTATCATAATTGTTTTTAAAATGCTAAACTTTTACTCTCTATTTTTAAGTTAACTATATGTATATTTTTCAAATATGAGTTAGCCAGTCTTTGCTTTGTAGACAACAGTGGTCTCTTTAAACAGTTATTTCTTCACTTTCCCATAGGAGTAATTATCCTCATCATAATTATTACTGTTATTATCATAATACTGTTCTTGAGAGCATAGTCTCTTTCTTTTTTCTTTCCTTCTTTCCTTTCTTCTTTCTTACATTAAGAAAGTAAAAGGTTAATTCCAATTTAATATAGAAATTACTGGCAACAAACTTACAGAAAAGAATTAAAATTCAATCCTGGAAATACAGAATCTGACCATCTAATAATAAGGTATTATTTTTGATTTTTATACTTAAACAACTTAAATAACAAATTTAAAAAAAGCTTCCAAGAACATCATCTCTTTTTAGGGATGACTTCCCCTATAAACTCTTCAACTATAGGATTTCTGTTTTCTCTGAATTTTTAAAAATTAAAAAGTCACAGAATTTGAAAGTTGGAAGGGATCTTGCCAATCAGTTAGTTCAAGCCATATACAAAAATAATCTTCATTACATCATACCTAACAAATGATTATCTAACTTCTGATTGAACTCTAAAGAAAAGAAACCCACCAACACTCAAAACAGACTATTGCAATGTTTCTGAGTTTGATTATGAGAAAGGTATTTCCTGACATGAATTCAATGCTTAAAAAAATCTAGTGTGTAAATCAAACTATGGTTGATTTTCCCATATATATATATATATATATATATATATATATATATATATGTATGTATATACATATACATATATATATATGAAACAAGTTCTATAATAATGAATTCATTGATCTCTAGTGCTCTATAATTCATATATTTACAAGTAAAACCAGAAGATTATTTCTTCTTGTTGTTTCCTATAGCTTATGGAGAATGAAATTATGATCAGGTCAATCTAAAATATTTTATCTGTTCAAAATTTACTTAAGGAAGAACTCCAGAAGATGTTTAGGTAGTTGAAATCCCACATATTTCTACAACTTTATGTATTGTGAGTGGCAACTTGAACTAAGCATCCATCTTTTCTTCTGGGAAGGTGGTATTCCTACTATAATATCATTTCTGTTTTTTCCTCTGTTAAACTTTTATCAAAATAGACTATACTATTATTTCCTCTCTGAGTGCTGATTCAAGGAGAATTGTATTAAAAATATTCTCCCCTTAAACTCTAGTTGAAGGAATAGGAACTAAATAATTTTTAAAAATGCAGTTATGGCCACAATATAGCATAGGCTAATGATGATAGTTTATGTTCAATATATGATGAATATAGTTAACGCAGGGACAGATCATGTTGATCATATATCTAACATCTAGGCAGGGTAATAAGGAAAAAGAGCCCTTTCATTTTATAAATGAAGAAATTTAGGTTCAGGTACCTTAAATTATAGGGTAACTAGGTGACACAATGGGTCTGGAGTCAGGAAGAACTGGGTTCAAATCTAGCCTCAGATACTTATTAATTGTGTGACTCTTGACAAGTCACTTAATTCTTTTTTCCTCATTTCTAAAATGAACTGGAGAAGAAAATGCCAAAGCAGTACGATGTGTACCAAGAAAATCACAAATGATGTCATCAAGAACTGGATATACTGAAATGACTAAATAACTTTGACAAAAATCTTAAGCTACATGCCCAAATTCTCAAAGGTAAAAGTGATAGAATCACAACAGATATTAAATTTTGGAAGACTTCATGGAGAAGGTGAGATTTAGTCTCATTCTTGACTGATTAATAGATTAATAATAAGTAATAATAATTAATAGATTAATAATAAGTGGAAATAAAGTAGGAGACTAATAATAGTACAGAACATAGTAAGTGTGTGCAGGAAATAACAGGTAGACTACTCTGGCTGGAGGTTTCAAGCAGGATGAGAGATAAAGTTAAAGGAATAGGGATTTGACTGTGTAGCAGTAGGAGGAATTCCAGGCTGAGGCGTTTGTGGTTTTTCCTGTTGGCACTGTGGCCCAGCCTTTGAAGGTTTTTGAGCAAAGCAGTGATGCATATAAAGTGGAATGAAATGGGAAGAGTTTGAAGCCAGGAAGACAAACTAAGAGGCAGTACAAATCTAATTATTCTCCCACAAATGCTCAATTCCCATGGAAAATAAACAAAACAGTTCCGGCAAGTAAAGGCAGAATCTTTTAAATTTCTATTAAGCTCACTGTCTGATTTTCATTAAGCTTACCCTATTTTGTTTCAGTCCCAGGCCAGAGAGCTAGTGGTTATTTCCATAGCTGTTTTATGTATTACTCTGCCTACAAACCTATTGCACTTTTCAAAAAAAATAAAAATTTTAAGCAATCCACAACAAAAAAAAAATAACCTATGATCATTTTTTTTTCATAAAAAAGTCTCTGAGGCAGGAAGTCATGACTTTGTGGTTTATAGACTTTTGGAGGAAGTCAAACTTTTGGAAAGGAGCTTCCTCACATCTGCTTTAGAACCTGTTTTTCACATTTGGATGGCAGGCTCCTGGTGTAAAGACATGGACAAATGAAGAAATGTAATATTCTGATGCTTCAAGATGACTGTCAAAGCATTTGAACAAGAATAAAATCCATGAGTATTCAATTTCCCAAGAATTTAGGATCTTATTTACCATCCATTTACACCAACATGCTGATTCATTTACTGCTAAATTGAATAATTTCTTCCAAAGGGGATAACATACTCTTAATGACAACTTGTCCCCAAACTCCCTGATTTCATGCCATTGATACTCAAATGTACTATACTAGTCCTGATTGCATTCTGCAACAAGTTTTATGTAAATAGCAGCTAACAAGGGAAACATGGCATTATCCTTGATCTTATTTAGCTCCTCCTGGGTGGTATTCACCTTTCAGAAGATAATTAGTTGTAGTAATTTTCATACTGAAATGAAGAGCAGAGTTGATAACAGACACCTACATTATCCCAAAGATGCTTCAGCAGCTGATCTAAAGGCTCTCTGAATGACGCACAATACAACACTGAAGCTTCAGTATTTGTCCAAGAGGATTTGATTAAAGCAATAGGGATGAGAGCCAAGATTACTGTTCCCAGCTCTGCCACTTGCTAGCTGACTTCTGGCAAATGACTTACAGGGATAAGTTAGTTCTAATGCTACAGACAACTAAATAAGCCTGTGGTCTACATGAGGAGTGGCAAAACCAAATTCATCACAGTCATGACACATATGGATGGCCACAAACAGATACTTCTGGATTTCTACTAGTCAATTAGTCACTAGCCAACATTCTGGGATTTGATGCATATAGTAATAACAATTTCTTCCCACAGAAAATATAATGATAAAGCATTTATTCAGTAATTATTATGTGCCAGGCAGGGAAGGAAAACAGATACAATGAATATAGTAACTACTCTCAAAGAGTTTATGTTCTATGAGGAAAGACAACTAATGAAATTTATGGAAGGGAAGTGAGGATGCTCCATGCTGAGGAGGTCTAGTTCCAAAAGCTGATCAACCTGTGGAAGAGTTTAAAGCTCCCACTCGGGAGAAATAAATGTGATGGATGGTAAGGGGAGCAGCTAGGTGGCCTCAAATGAAAAACGTTGTGAAGGTAGAAATTGTGAGATTTAGTTACTGATTGAATTTATGGAGAATGTCATGAGGTTGGTGTACCAGCTAATCAGAGGAAGCTAGGTTGCTCAGTGGGTAGAACACTGCACCCAGAGTTAGGAAGAACTGAGTTCAAATCCAGTTTCAGACACTCCCTAGCTGTGTGATCCTGGGAAAGTCACTTAACATTGTTTACCTCATTTTCTTCACCTGTAGAATGATAGGAAATGGCAAACTACTCCATTATCTTTGCCAAGAAAACGCTAAATGGGGTCACAAAGAGTTGGATAAGACAAAATGATTTAGCAGCAACAACATATGGAAAGGAAGAAAAGAAATCTTCTTTGAGCATAAGAGATTGCTATGTTTCTTAGTTATTAATACAGGATGGAGTAGAAGAGGATAAATAAGAAATAGACTAAATGTGATTAACCATTATGGAGCAAGCCAAAGAAAATATTGTCATTCAAGGAGAAATTTAGAGAGTTGTCCATATATGTTAAGTTTGGAGTCAATATGACCTGAGTTCATATATATTGTCTCAGATACTTTTTAACTATGTCACCCTGAGCAAGCCATTTAACCTCTATCAGCCTCAGTTTCTTCATCTATAAAAGGGAATCAATTATAAGACCTACCTTCCAGGATTGTTGTGAGGATCACATGAGATAACTCATGTAAAAAGCTTTGCAAATTTTAAATTGCTATATAAAGGTCAGCTAATATATATTTTAACTCAAATCCCATGCAAATAAATGTGATTAAATATTTTAAAAACACAAATTTCAATAGAAGTACAAAAGACTAAAAGTTGTCAATATTATCTTTTGTACATTCCAATTTTTAATGGTATAATGACATACTTTAGATAATCTGGGGAAAGCAGATGTTTACACAGTGTCACAGAAAGAGTCAGACATGACTCCAGTATGCTATTTCATTTCAAGCAAACAATACACACACACACACACACACACACACACACACACACACACATATCAACTGACATTATGACATGGATATATCTCCCTTACCTTAAAAATAATATCTTTCTCTAAATCGGCTACTCTTTCAGGCTATCATCCAATCTCTTACTCACATTCACTGCTCAAATTCCAGAAAGAATATTATACATTTCTTGCCTCACCTTTTTCACTGCTTACACATTTCCCAACTTTCTAAAAAACTCATTACTTTATTCTTTCAAAACATCATTAGTGACCTCTTAATGGCCAAATCTGGATCTGGTCAAATTCATCTTCTGATATTTATGCACTTTTAAGGATTTTTCATCCCTTTACTTCGAAACACTTTTATTTTGACTTCTATGACACCTCTCTCTCTCTCTCTCTCTCTCTCTCTCTCTCTCTCTCTCTCTCTCTCTCTCTCTCTTTCTCTCTCCTTCCTCCTCCTTCTTCCTCTTCTTCTTCTTCCTCCTCCTTCTGCTCCTTCCCCTTCTCTCTCCCTTTTCCCCTCCCCCTCCATTGATTCTTCTTTATTCTCTTACCATCTAAATGAGAAAATAGTGTTAGAAGAATTAGCATATCTGAATGCTAAAATCATATAAAATCCTTTTCAAAATTCTAGAGTATCATTAAAGGTGTGTGTCATGAACACCTAGAAAAGGAGCAATTATCACATAGAACCAGCATGACTCCATCAAAAACAAGCCATTTTAAACTAAAATAAATTCTTTTTTATGATATGGTTGCTAGACTAGTAGTATTATGCTGGTAGTATCATGTTAGTAGATAGTTACTCAGACACTTCTTAGAATGAATAAATACATATATAAATTCAATAGTAACATTCTATGAGGAAAGGAGAATCCATAGAGTATACAAAACATTGGATGAGAATCCAAGTTCTATTTTAAAATATTCTTAGATAGAGTTTTGGCCACAAATAACATTGAAGTGATCACCATAAAATACTTATGGTTTTCCCAATAGAATTTTCAAATTTCAAGTCATTGTATGATTTGAGTTTAAGCAGCTCCTTTAGACCTTATACATGAGTGGCATCACAGTTGCCATAGCAACTATTAAGCTCCAAAAGGAAGAGAGAAAGAGATCTTAAAAAAAAAGAAACAGAAAAATATAAGCCTTAGTAAGAAAATATGTGATGGCACAAGATACTATAAAGTAGTTGCCAGAATTTGGCGATGATGAAAGTAATTTGAAGAGGGAGAGGTGAATTTATGCACCACTTCCCTTAAAATTGATAGAAAAACATATACTATATGAGAACCTCTTTTCCCTTTTGTAGCTTGACTGATCTATTTACATAACATAAACTTTATTTTAATAGAGCAGACACTTCATATAATTCTGTCTGTGCCATCCATACAGTTGCAAAAGCATTCTGACAACTTTACAACATATAATGAGCAGGGGAGGCTAGGTGGTGCAGTGGATAGAGCACCGGCCCTGGAGTCAGGAGTACCTGAGTTCAAATCCGGCCTCAGACACTTAACAATTACCTAGCTGTGTGGCCTTGGGCAAGCCACTTAACCCCACTGCCTTGCAAAAATCTAATAAATATAGGAAGCAGTCAAGGGGCTCAGTGAATAGAGCTCCAGGTCTGGAATCAGGAAGAACTTAAATCAAATTTGGCCTTAGATACTTGTTTGTTGTCAAGTCATTAACTATTTGGGCAAGTCATTCAATCTCTGTTTGTTTTAATCCACTAGAGAAGGAAATGACAAGCCACTCTAATATCCTTGCCAAGAAAATTCCATGGACAGGGTTGACATGATCTATGGGGTTAAAAAGAGTTGGGCATGTTTGAATAACAAGTAATTTAGGGAGGAGGGAGATATAAGGAAGTAAAAAAACAGTTCATAAGACCAAATGGAAATCATACAAAAATATAATTTTGAATTATTGATGTATAATTAGGAAAGTATTTAATATAGGAGATGATATTTGAGCTAGATTCTCACTTTAAATCAGTGTCATCCATTTGGTTGGTATGTGTACAGTGACTGTGAGATACTTTTGGCTACCTATTGACTCCCTGAATTCATAATGAAGAGAGTTCTCAAATTACTCTACCATCATTTGTTTTAAGTTTTGGTCAAATTAACAATATAGGGCAAACAGAATAAGTTTCAAATGACTCCT
Source organism: Macrotis lagotis (assembly GCF_037893015.1). Classification (NCBI taxonomy): domain Eukaryota; kingdom Metazoa; phylum Chordata; class Mammalia; order Peramelemorphia; family Peramelidae; genus Macrotis; species Macrotis lagotis. The sequence continues at coordinate 140,207,546 of NC_133659.1, read as the reverse complement.
ACATTAGGAAAAAGGTTTGAAAACTTTTTCACATCATTCTCCAATCCCCAGACTCATAAACTAGATGTCATCTTCTGCTCTATTCTCTTTGCCCCTGTTCCACATATTCAATCTATTGTCAAGACCTGTAAATTTTACCTTTTCAACATCTCTTGAAAAACACTCCATTTACTTCTTAAATATTACCATCACTCCTGGATCAGCTCCTTATCTCTTGATATCTAGACAATTGCAATAGCCTAAGGTTGTCACAAATCTCCACCTACTCAAACTTATCCTCTAATCAATCACCAAAGTAATTTTCCTAGCATATGTGTTCAAGCATTTTACCACCTTACTCAACTCCAGTAGAACCCTTATTGCCTTCATGATCAGATAGAATATCCTCTGTTTGTCTTTTAATAATAATAATAATTGGATCCTTTCTTTCTTCTCCTTTCTTCTTAAACCTTACTCACCCCTATGAATTCTGTGATCCAGTGAACTTTACTGTTGCTCATGTAAAACACTACAACTCCAAAATCCATGATTTTTTTTTGCTGGCTAATTTTATTGCATGAAATGTTCTTCCTTCTTGCCTCTGCCTCCTGATTTTCACATAAAATCTTGCCTTCTATTAAGAAATCTTTCCCAAAGTATCTTTATTCCAGCATCTTCTATCCACTTATTATTTCCTATTTATCCTGTACACAGCTTATTTGTACATTTTCATATTGTCACCCCAAAAAGAGTGCAAATTCCTTGAGGGAAGTGACTGTCTTTTGTCTTTCAAATTAACACAGTTCCAAGAATATAGTCACATAGTTGGTATTAAATAAATGTTCATTTACTGACTGATAAGAAGCACAAATATTACCTCTATTTATAGATGATGAAATGGTTCCCAAGAATTTTGACTTTTTCAACAGAACAAGACTAGTAACTGATGGAACCAGGACTTAGATCAAAAGTAACACTGTTACAACCCAGGGTCTAATGGTGATCAATAGGTTTTCCATATCTTTGCCACTGTCCAAAGTACTTGAAACATAGTAGGAGTTTAATAAGTGTTTTTTGACTTATCAATCATCTGTAACTTAACCTGAATGAGCTATCAGTTTTATATTCTTTTCTTTCAGTCTGTTGTTGTTATTGGAATTTTTTTGTTTAAATAGAAAATAAATTATCACCATTTACTCCCTCTTATTATTATTAGGGAAATTTGAAAACAGATATTAAAACACTTCCTAAATGTCATAAACTGAGTTAGCAGAAAAGAGTAAATTACTCTGTGCTCAGCAGTTGCTTCTCTCCATATGCCTCCCTGAATTTCACACTGTAGCATAACTAACAGATCACTAAGCAACCATGGAATAATTTTCAAGTCAGTCTCCCATGGAAAAAGTATGTGAAAAGTAATCAAGAAGAAATGACTCCCTTATTTCGTTTGAGAATTATTTGCTACAAGCAAACAATCCATTCTTAGATGTATATGACTAAAATTTGATAAGAATAAGATGTCAGAAAATGCATAAAACTTTCATCAGGCTCCTACTCTGAAAACAAAGTTTCTTCCAGACATCATTATTGATTATAACATGGTTGCTTCTTAATTTATTTGACACAATTAGGCCCTGGGTATTCAAATTCTCACTACTAAATGTCCTCTTCCCACTTTTGACAAAGCACATTATATTTTTAAATTATTGTAGGAAAATATGCAGATACATATTTTTTGCTGTCTTTTTTAATGCCCTCAGTGACCTTCTTGCATCGAATATTTTAAATCATCTCTGTCTTAAGTAAAAATTTTAGTTATTACAGGATTCATGTATTTACCACTTTCTCTTAGGTAGAGTTGACAGTTTTATTCTAGAAAGCATGAATGTTTTTTTCTACATAAAATCAACTTTAAAAGATAAAATTAAAAATATACATCAGATTATTGATAGGTTTGTAGACTTAGAGTTTAAGTCATGAGGACATTGGAAAATTTAATGCAGGAAGCTTTTCTTTTCTTTTCTCTTTCTTTGACTCTAAATGCTATCTTTCACCAATGTGTAAAAGGGAAAAACCTTAGGAACACAGATTTATCTTATAAGACTGAGAGAACATTTTTTATATTTATAATTCTTATATAGACTCATAAACTAGATGTCGTCTTCTGCTCTATTCTCTTTCCCCCTTATACCCTTCTGCTGAAGTCCTACTGTTAATGTTTTATTGTGATTTATAAGTATCCCCAAGTTCCTGGAAGATTTTATCACTCAAAAATCCACTGACAGATTCTACTCAGCAGGAAAGACTCTGAGTATGGGCCAGAAATAAAAAAAAAAAGTTTATCATCTGAGTATCACTCTAGGGAAGTTCATCACTAGATTGGCTGGTTTTGAAATAGATATTTTAGCCTCAAAAAAATCATTTATCAAACTGTATAAGGATTGAGAGCAGTGTTCATGGACAGAATACCTTAACCAACAATATCACGACATGAGTCCTCAAGTAATAAAGTCATGTATAAATTCTTTTAAATTTAGAAATTTAGAGAGAAAATAAATTTAATCTTAAGCAAAGGTAAAATTCTAATGACTTATAAATACTAGTATCTGATATTATCTATAGTCATATAGATAATCATCTATTCCGGTGTTAATTTTTTATCTAAAGGAATACCCATAAATACCTATGTATCTATAGATAAAATAGACAATAAAATGTATATACATGAAAGATCTGACACCAAAATTTATGATATATATATTTGTATATATTAACAGATTCATATTTATAATACTTTGAATGTTCCTTTTTAATATTTATACATACAAATACATGTGCATATACCTAAAAATCTTTTATTTCTCCATCATTCTGTTTTCAAAATGTGGTTATGTTTGCATAACATTCCTCCTTTATGCAGAATCTGATATAAAAAGACCTTTATTTAAGAATGACCATTGCTACCTATCCCTCTTCCCAAGCAAATCCCGTTTCTCACAATATGACCATCAGGCATCAGAGTCATTTTGGAAGAAATGTTGAGAGCCAATCTAAGCCCTGAATCTGAAATCCTCCTTTCTTCATTATAGCAGATAAAGGTATTACTATTCTTTTTCTTCCTCACCTCCTTGTTCCAGCGCCTTCTTGAAATACTTGCATGGAAGTTATTCAATCATGGTGACCTCTAATCAACACCAAGTCTCAGATCTTGACCTCTCCTTTCTCTCTTTAAAGCCATTGATGTTTGTAGCTCAGATTTTAATGAGGCTTGAAGCTCAGGGAAGTTTAATTTCGGGTGATAATTCACAGCTCAAAAGAGAATAGCAGCAGGAGACTTAGTCATAAGCCATGGAACACTAACCCATAAGAGATTGGACCACCAGAGGATGAATCATTGTATACTAACAAATAGAGCCAGACTCCCTAAACAGACAAGAAAACACCATCCTCCTCTATACTTGTTTCCCTTTGGTGGAGCCAAGGGTACTGAGGAACCCACAACTCCTGATAAAGCAAGATAAAAACAAATAGGTGAGGCCATTTTAAATACCAGCAAGTTCCATCAAATAGAGAGAAGATTTTGTCATAATGATATTTTCCTCCTGCGAGCTGACTTGCCACTGCCTGAAGTCTTCCTGTCCTAATAAACCAAAATCTCTATATTTGAGCTTTCTATAACATGACCTACTTTCCCAGACAGCCTTGAAATTTGTCTTCCTGAATGTGAGTACTGCTGATGTCAGCTGCCTGGCTTAATATGCACCCCATTTCACCTCAGATGCTTGCTGCCTGCCCAAAGCTATGACTAGTCAGTCTTTATTGCAATTATTGCAACTTTACTCCAACTGTGCAACCCAGGTGCCTATAGCTTAATTTATGTCACTTGTTGCAAAGAAATCAGGGTGTTCAGGACTCCAGGTTAAGGACCAAGACTGATACTATTTCATCTACATTATATGTAAGTAAATAAGAGGGAGTACACAATCCGGATTTATGATGATAAGGAAACTCCTAAGCATAAATCATGATTGACTAGGAGTCAGGAAGTTTTGGTACAAAGACCAGTTCCATTAGTTACTAGTTTTATGGTTTGGGATCAGTCACAATATCTCTGAGTTTCTTTTTGATGAAAGGGAACTCTAATACTGCAGCAAGTCCTTCAGGAGGATAAAGCAATGCTTAAGTCAGATAATTTATATAAAGAACTCCACAATATCTAACACAATATCTGAAGGGCAACTAAGTTGGTGCATTGGATAGAAAAGGGCCTAAAATCTTGAAGACTTATCTTTTTGAGTTCAAATCTCAGATGCTTCTTAACTATGTGACCTGGACAAGTCCTGCCCTTGCTTGTCTTAGTTTCTCATCTAGAAAATAAACTGGAGAAGGAAATACAAACCACTCCAGAATCTTTGCCAAGAACCTCCAAATGGGGTCACAAGAGAGCCTGACATGACAGAAAAAAACTCAACAAGTCAGGTCTAAAAATCAACAAAGAATAAATACAAAAAATATGAACAGTGATCCAAGGAAAAAATTCGAGCTATTAAGAACAACATTTTTAATAAAGCTCTAAATCATTAATGCAAGAAAGATATTTTCCATAAATTGCTTGTTGGTGTCATTGTGTGGCTCAAAGAAAAGATGATTCTAGCCTCTTCTCACACTACCCTTTTCCAAGGGAGACTATTTTCTGCCAGGAAGAGAAAGTTAGGTCCAAACAATGACCACTATTCTTTCTTCACAAAGCTAAAATCTTATCTATTCCCATAAATATTATTAGTGAGGAGAATGTGATTTTCAGGTTCATTCTAACTTCTGACTTTTGTTCATTATTGAGGAGAAAGGAGGACCCCAAACTTTATATCTAGGGCTTGACACCCTTCCCACCAAATATCGGTATATATATATATATATCTTTTTTTTTGGTGGGGTGGATAGAGTGGTGGGTAATCAGTAAGTTGCAATGTTTCCAAGTCTTTTGTACCTTTGTTTTTCTCTAGTGTCCTTTAAACTTTCTCTATTAGTTCACATGGAACTGTGATGTTAGGTTGTAAATGTAGTGTCCCCTCAGATGTTAATGAAAAGAGTTTCTTATGAAAATCTTTACAGATCTTTTCCAAAATCTCTAGTATAGCAAGGTGGGGATAGAAACATGATGGACACAGTCAGCTCTCCTCATGTGAGCTTCTTCCAAGAGTTAGGGAAAAGTGAGTTTGGCAAGATCTCAAAAAAAAACTGGAAGACAGAAGCTAGAAGTAGTAGAGGGACTACAGAATCCAAAAAAAAAAATAATGAAAGCTTGAAGGGACTGAAGAGATTGGAGTTCTCTTCTCTTCTCTTTTGTTCTCACCAGTACTCAGAAAATCTGCCTCAACTTTCACACAGGCTGGGATACCAATCTATATTAATGAGGAAAACATTATAATCATTGTACTTTGAGACTTGCGTTTCATTCATTATAAGAAAATTCAAATAAAAATAATTCTTAGATTCTACTTCATCCTTACCAAATTTGCAAAGATAACAAAAATAGAAAAATGATAAATGTTAAAGAGGGTTATGGGTAAAAAGTCTTGGTATAAAATGCTTTCAAAAATCAATTAATTTGAAAATAAAAATAATAAACAGTAGAATCTTTTATTCTCTATATCTTTGAGTTATTTTTGTGATGGTAAAGATATAATGCACTATGGAATATCAGCTGCAAAAGCATGCTTGATGCATAATAATACCTTCATCAAGAATATTCTCTTTCATGTTCACTTTTTTATAAAAAACTTTTTTAAGTTTTTCCTTTCTTTCTTATGTTTTTCCCCTTTTCTTTTAGTTCTAATTCCTTTTTCATAATATGACTTATATGTAAATATGTTAAACATGAATGTATATATATATATATATATATATATATATATATATAAATTATACCAGACTGTTTACTGCCATGGGGAGGGGGGACGGAGAAGGGAAGGTGGCAGAAAAGTGTAGAATTCCAAAATTTGCAAATGGATGAATGTAAAAACTATCATTGCATGTAAGTGGAAAAAAAAATTCAGTTAAAAAAATGTGGTCAAAAAAGAATACTATCTATACATATACATTTTAATGGTTATCATCTCATTAAAATATATAAAGATTTATATAGTTAGTGTAGGGTATAAGGCAATGGACTTGCAGTTGGGAAAATCTGGTTTCAAAAGTTCTCTTATGCACTTAGCTCTGTCATCATAGACAAGTCAATTAAACCTTCTTAACTGTTAAAAAAAACCCCAAAAAACAGTAACAAAAGAGGGATTTGACTTAGTTATTTCTGAGCTCCCTTCCAGCTCCAAATCTCAGTCAACTTTTTTTTGGTGGGGTGGAGAGGGTGGTGGATAATCAATAAGTTCCAATGTTTCCAAGTCTTTTGTACCTTTGTTTTACTCTCATGTCCTTTACACTTTCTCTATTAGTTCACATGGAACTGTGATGTTAGGTTGTAAATGTAGTGTCTCCTCAAATGTTAATGAAAAGAGTTTGTTATGAAAATCTTTACAGATTTTTCCGTGTTTCTTCTATTTGCTATTACCTTTATAGTCTCTCACTTAAAACTGCTCAGGATGACTGCTTACTGAGGTCATTGGACAATATTTCTTTTCATTTTTAAAACCTCACTTCTCTTGTACAATAGGAAAACTCCCATGCATACATCAAAATTATGCAAGACCTCTTGATACCATAACAACAAAAGTAGCCTTGTTCAGCAACTCTCAGGATCATTCATTCGAGGCAAAACATAAGACAAAGGGATGCATGCTCTACAACAGTGTTTGTCATTATCATGGAGGAAAACCAGCACAGAATTCAAATTGAAAGGTTTTTCCATGTAGATGGTAACATCTTCCAGACATGCCTTTCTGAACTGGTTTTTCCTAGCTCTAGATTTTTGCAGAGCTTCCTGGACCAAATTGATAACACTCAAAAGAAGGGCCTAAACATCCAGAAAGGAAAAATCAAATGAATGAAAATGCAGATTGTACAGATTTTTATATGGAGTTAAAAATATTATCTGTGGAGCTCATTCATCAATAACTTTATTTTGTACAGACACCCTAAAGTAGCAAGTTGGGTCCAGAATTAAATAGGAGATAGGAAGTGGTCTGAATTGCCTTTGGGAAATTAGTGATACCTTAATTATGCCAAACTTTTTTCTAGGGGGGGGAAAAAGACCATTTTTTAAATTTCAAAACTCACTCATGATGCTAACTTCCAGTCCTTGATCAGTCTAATTTGCCAAGAATTTATAAATGAGTTTTACTCAGAGAACAATAGAGAAGTGCAAGATTGTGAGCAGACTACAACAAATCAGAATATGAGCTGGTCATATTTTGAGAGTGATATATAACTAATGCAAAACATATGTGTTCCAAGGGTATCCTTGAAAAATCCATTACAAAGGAATGAAGATTCCCAAAATCTTGAGTGAATCCATTATGGCTTATTTATTGGAAGGTACAGACAAGAATTTCACAGGATGTGTATGTATGGATTAAACATAATCTAAAACTTTGGAGGGAATATTGGTAAATTAATTCATTGTAATATTGTTATGTTAGTTATATTTATTAATATTATTAAGAAATTTAATAAGAAAGACAACAGTATAGAAAAATTGGAAGTTAGTATGGCAGAACCTTGGATTAGACCAACACCTCACACCCTATACCAAGATAAGATCAAAATGGATACAGGATTTAGACATAAAAGACAATTCTATAAGCAAACTAGGAGATCAAGAAATAGTTTACCTGTCAGATCTATGGAAAAGGAAGCAGTTTGTGACCAAGGAAGAGATGAAGAATATCATTAAAAACAAACTAGATGATTTTGAGTAATCAAAATTAAAAAAAATTAAATCAAAAAGTTTTTGCACAGATAAAACCACTGTAAACAAGGTCAAAAGAAATGAAGTAAATTGAGAAACAATTTTTACAACTAGTATTTCTGACAAAAGACTCATTTCTAAAATATATAGAGAGAACTGAGTCAAATTTATAAAAAAAAAAAAAAAAACACCAAACCATTCCCCAACTGACAAATGGTCAAAGGATATGCAGGGGCAATTTGCAGATGAGGAAATCAAAGCAATCCATAGTCATATGAAAAATTGCTCTAAATCATTACTTACGAGAGAAACGCAAATTAAAGCATCTCTGAGATATCACCTCACACATCTCAAACTGGCCAATATGATCAGAAAGGACAATGATCCATGTTGGAAGGGATGTGGGAAATATGGGACACTAATAAATTGTTGGTGGAGCTGTTAACTGATCCACCTTTCTGGAGAGCAATTTGGAATATGCCTAAAGGTCAATAAAAATGTGCATACCCTTTGATCCAGCAATACCACTACTGGGTCTATACTCTGAACAGATCATGAGAAAGGGTAAAAACATCATTTGTACAAAAATATTCATAGTAGCTCTGTGTGTGGTGGCAAAGAATTGGAATTGGAAACTGAATCAATGTCCATCAATTGGGGAATGGTTGAACAAAGTATGGTATATGTATGATATGGAACACTAGTGTTCTTTTAGAAACCCGGAGGGATGGGAATTCAGAGAAGCTTGGAAGGATATGCTTGAACTGATACTGAGCGAGATGAGTAGAACCAGAAGAACATTGTACACCATAACAGCATCATGGGGTTGATGATCAAATCTTAATGAACTTATTTATTCAATCAGTGCAGCAATCAGAGACAATTTTGGAGTAACTGTGATGGAGAATATCATCTGTTTCCAGAGAAAGAATTGTGGAGATTGAACAAAGACCAAAGACTACTACCTTTAATTTTTTTTTTTATGTTTTTGCAATGCAAATGGGATTAAGTGGCTTGTCCACAGCTAGGTAATTATTAAATGTCTGAGACTGGATTTGAAACCAGGTACTCCTGACTCCAAGGCCGGTGCTTTATCCACTATGCCACTTAGCCTCCCCTTACCTTTAATTTTTTTAAAAAAATTATCTAATTATGTAATTTTTCTATCCCTTATATTTTATTTTTTTTCTTAAGGATATGATTTCTCTCTCAACACAATCAACTTAGATCAGTGAAAAGCATGGAAACAACATAAAGACTGACAGACTGCCTTCTATGGGGAGTGGGGTGGAGGGAAGTGAGATTAGGGGAAAATTATGAAATTCAAAAATAAATAAATAATTTAAAAAAAAAAAGAAAAGCAATAGTATAATGTATAGAAAGATTATCTGGTTGCTTGGAAGAACTGGGTTTAGTACCAATCTCTGACCCATACTGACTGTGTAAACTTGACACAATCCCTTAATCTCAAAGATGGCAGAGAAGGTACCAACCTGCATAAGAGAGAGAGTTTCCATACTTGGGAACTAGCACCATTGCATGGGAATAGGCATTTTTCCCCAAACAACTTGTATTAAAATACATTTAGAGAGCTTAAGGTATTTATTTTAGCATTGTGATTTTACTGTTTCCTATTTTATGTCCACAGATACATTGAAGACTCCCTGGTGGCAGGGACTATCTTATAATTCTTTTGTATTAATGACAATACTATGGCCAGCAATGTTAAACACAGAGTAAGAAATCAATAAATATTTTCTCATGAACAGATACTTTCCTATGTTCTTAGTAAAAAAATTTAGGGTACTGTAATGTAGGAAAAAATTATCATTCATGTTTTTGGCTTGGATGGACAGAAAAATTTATGATTATTTAATAACTTTATTTTGAGCTGTTTCCCAGATTGTGGTTTACTAAATATATGCAACTGTAAGAAGGGTATTGCAGCTGTTCGTGTGAAAAAACACAACACCTTCATTTGGAAGTTAAGTCTAGGGATTGGAGAGCTGGGTGTAACAGAAGGCACACTAAATTTCATATCCCAGGTCTATAGCTTTTAGTAAGTAGCTGTGCAGTCCCAGGCATGTCATGTAACAGCTCTAATTTTTGAGGTAGCTTAATTGGATGTCAAAACAAGAATAAATGTTTGCTTTATTTTGAATATGGTGCTCATTATATAGGCTTTGGTGTCTTGAACTAGAAAATTTAACATCATTTATACTCTTTCTATGGGAATATACATTATTTTTGAACAGCTGACTTACCAATATGCTTTTAAAACATAACCCACTCCCCATCTGGAAAATAAGAGAATTAGACTAGATAAACATAATTTCTAAAATTCTTTCATTTAACTCTTCCTTAAACGGCTTGGGAAGAAGGGACTATTAGGCATTTCATCAAAGTTGTGAGGAGCCAAAAGTGATTCACAAAATAATATTCAAAAAGTATGATGATTTTTTTGTCTTTGGTAGCCACAGCATATCTCTTAAGCATGCATTATGACCTGGTTATATTAAGCGAAGTGACTCATAGGGAACCACCTCCCAAAGGTCTCTGATTTAGTAGAGGAGACTTGGGTGGGAGTGGGGGGGGGGAGTTGCCCATTGTACCATGAGAAATCAAGTGACCTGACTAAGAGCATCAAACCAATATCATAAAAGATGAGATTTGAAACCAGATCTCCCTGACTCCAATTCCAGTCAGCCACTATAACAATCTAGCAAAGTGACACTGTCACTGAAATAAACAATTAATAAAAACAAAAATGGAGTAAAAGCATTTCTGTTATGTCCTAGAGAGAATTCAGCAGTAGTTGTCAGAAGACCAAGATATAAGTAATCAGTGATGTGGGACTAGATCTTAGAGAAACCTACCAAGATTGGATGTGGCATCATCTGCAGGAATCTTAATTGAAACAAAAGGAATGAACAAGTTTGCCAAAGGAAAGAATGTAAAGGACCAAGGAACAAAAATAAAATACTATTGTTATTCTTTGTAAATTATTTTTTCAGTCATGTTCAGCTTTTCATGATGCCATTTGATGTTTTCTTGACAGAGATTAGAGTAGTTTGCCATTTCCATCTCCAGCTCATTTTACAGTTGAGAAAATCAAGGCAAATAGGGTTAGACGACTTGACCAGGGTCACAGCCAGAGACTCAGAAAAATGAATCTTCCTGACTCCAGATCTGGCACTCTCTCCACTGAATTACCTAGCTTGCACTTGAACAGAGGAACACCTAACTTGACAAATTAGGAACATGGGTCAATAAATGAAATAGAAAAAAAAGTTAGAAATAGGAAGTGGACCAGGAGGATTAGATAGCATGTATTTCCTCCCTAGTAACATAACTTTACTTCTAATTGAGAATTCTCTTGTGATGCATTATCTTTGATTCATTACCAGCTCATATGCCTTTATCCTACCAGATGCAGAGATAGAATTACAGCTGAATTCTGTGACTGGTTATCAGGCCATCACTTCTTCTGGAAGAATAAGATCAAGGTATAATTGAGGAGGGAGTATAGGGAAGACTTTTAAAATATTTAATGGTGGAACTCTCATCATTTAATATGGTAAAGGGAAACTAAATGCTTCAGATCATAGCCATGACTTTAGCACTGAAAATCTTAACATACTTATTAAATAGAAAGTACAAAGCAGAAGTTATCCTAAAATGGGAGTACAAAGAATTGTATTTTGATCCTACATCTTTCATTTGTGTATGTGTGGTTGTGTGTGTGTGAGTGTGTGTGTGTGTGTGTATGTGTATGTGTGAGTGTGTATGTGACTGTGAGTATAAAATCACTTATCTTGGGACCTCAATTTCTTCAACTAGAAGATGAAAAAGTTGAATTATTTGATTAAGCAACAAGCACTTAAAACAATACCTACTGCTAACCAGGTACAATATAAATGATCTCTAATGCTCTATCATTCTAATTTGAGGATCAGTTGACAGAAGGGGACTGGACACTTGTAATGAATAAGGTGGTGTCTTCATATATTTATTTAAAGGGCTGCCATATGAAACAGGGATTAAATAACTCCAGAGTACAGAAGAAGGAGCAGTGAGTGGGTAGAAGTTGAAAAGAAATAATAAATTTAGGATTGAGAAATGTCTAAAAAATAGAGTCAAAAATGAAATGGAAGCAATGGATTCTACCTCACTGAAGGTCTCCCCCCCTCCAAAAAAAAGGTTAGATGACCCTTTGTTTGCTATGTAGCTATGGTGGAGTGGGGAGGGAGAAGAAGGAGAATTTTTTTTCCCTTATCTAAGTATGAGTTAGACTAGTTCAGTGGCTCTTTTTTAAAAGGTAACATTTTCTTCTTCACAATTGCATGTCAAAACAATTTTTAATATTTGTTTTTTAGGATAAGATAATATTTGTAATGGGATTAGCACAGGGTCTAGAACATAGTAGTTTCCTTAAATTCTTTTATTCTTCCCTAACAGAAAGAACATTCAAATTTTTTCCTTTGACTTCAAATCTATTCTTGTTTCATCATTTCACCCTGCCTCCCATAAGATTGTGACTACTTGTTTTATATTATACGAAACTATGCCATTAGCAGTAAAAAATATGTCTCTGCAATTACTGAGCTCTGAACTAATTGCATGTCATCATTAAACAGAATTTGTTAAGTTAAGATATATCATGGTATAATAGGAAGAGGAATTAATTGAGAATCAAATGACCTAGGGCAAAAGTCTAAGCTTACACATAAATATGTCATTTCTTTTTCCCCCCACTGATTGTATTGCCTCATATCAATTATATTTCTGGTCATTTTTGACAGAAAATATCCAGTTTTCAATGTATGCCTTTCCATTCAAAAGTTTTTCTTTTATCCAGTCTTTCTTTTGACACAATCATGGTAGTTTTCTTTACATGTAAGGCAAAATAATCAATTTAACACCCATTTTCATATTGCCCTCCTTTTTATTAGTTGACTTTGAATCTTTCTGTGGGGGGGATGGGGTAGTAAAAGACAACTGGGAGAGAGTTTCCATCTTCTAATCCTTCCAAAAACACCCTGGAAATGTGAGATAACATATTGCTCAGATCTGTTTGCTCTGAGCCATGTGTTATCTCAGAGTGCCATATGCTTTATTGTAGCATTTTCTTCAATTGTGTCCTTTTCTTTAAGGTTTAAATTACTGGAGGATTTTAAGAAACTGGATGTTTGAAAGAAAGCAATGGTAGATCTGACTTGGTACATTTTCATTTAAAATTCTTTAAGGGGGCTAGAATTTTTTTTTAAAAATCATTTTGAGAATTAAGATACCGTTTACAAAACACAGGATATCTGAAATACTCATTCCATTAGCTATAAAGAAATATGTATATCTTTGACCAACTTTAATTGATATATTACCTAAATACTTCAGTAGTTCATGATCTCATGTATCAGGACACTGCTTCAAACAATTTGGATTACAACCTATCCATGCTGCTTTATTTTCAGTAACTCTTGCCTATGACCCATTGTAAATGTACCAAAGGGTTTCTACTCATCAGGTGTAGTGTTGTGTATCAGAATATCACTTAATTGAGAGGCTAAGATTGGCAGACCTCCTGAGCTCAGGGGTTTTGAGATTTGGTGGGCTATGCCAATCACTTGTCTGCATTATTTTTGACATTGGTATGATGAGCCTGAAGGAAAAAAGGTACATGAATTCGTCTAAGGAAGGTTAAATTAACCTCAAAATGTAGCTGATTAAGGATCCCATACCAGTTTGTAGGAGAATGGGGCTACTATACTTCTAGCCTGTAGTCAGTGGATCAGTACATAGAGGGCTGGACCCGGAGTTAAGAAAGCTTACATTCAAATCCAGCCTTGTATATTTCTCAAGTGTGTGACTCAGGACAAGTCCCTTATCCTCTTATTGTCTGACAAAATGGATCCACTGGATTTTCTGCAGAGGGAAATGCAAACTACTCTAGGACCTTTCCCAAGAAAAATTCAAATGGGGTCACAAAGGATTGAACATGATTATAATGATTTGTACAACCACAAATTGTAGCCTGAACCTAGTCTCAAAAAACAAACAAACAAAAAAATAGGGGCAGCTTGGTGGTGCAGTGGGTAGAGACTGGTCCTGGAGTCATGGGGACCTGAGTTCAAATCTGATCTCAGACACTTAAGAATTGCCCAATTGTGTGACCTTGGGCATGCCACAACATCATTGCCTCAAATAAATAAAATTTTAGAAAATAAGAAAACAAAAAGCAAACAAAAACAGCTAAAACTCTTTATTTAAAAAAAGGGCAACTCAATATTCTAGAGGAATTCTTCAAATTATCTCGACATTTTGATATCAGAGAAACATATGGGTAATACTTTGGCTACTCTTTGTTCTTAACACATGACTAGTCTGCCTCCTGTCCTTTTCAGGCCATAAATATCTTTGATCCTTAATGCACTCCCCTTATGTAATTTTTATCACATATGTATATATAATAATATACATGTTTATATAACATATATATATAGAGAGAGAGAGAGAGAGACAGTTTATAAATATAACACAGCTCATCACAATCCCTTCATTGTCTTTTGGGTAACCTATGTTAATTGCAATATTAACAACTGCTATCTAAATAGTATTTTTGAGTTTGCAAAATATTTTATTTATGTTATTCCATTTGAAACCACAAATTCCTTGCAATAGGCAATATATGTAATATTAAAGTAACTGAAATTTAGAAAATTTATATGATTTTCTTCCTAGTTAAGTGTTAGAAATGATACTTTCTTGACCTCTCAAGTCCACCACTGAAGGGACTACATCACAATGCCTTTCCATTATAACAAATTCTTGCTAATATTTGTTTATAGGAGACATAAAGTTTAAATAGTAAAATAGTTTTTGGAATTCTTTGAAATACAATCACATATATATTTAGCACAATTCACACTTACATCATTTTCTCCTTTCTTTGTGACCAGAATCTTGACTAGATGAGACAAAAGAAAATCTGATGGTATCATATATAACCCATATGTGCATAATTAATAAGAGTGACCATAGTTATGATGGATAATTCTAGGTACAGAAAATTTTCTGACATCCAGGAGGTAATTAAGTGAGTCACTGGGAAAAAAAAGTCAAAAGACTAACCCAAATCTCGCAGGACTCTATGAACAGGTTTTATTGATTCACATTGTGCCATATGCAAAACTATATCATTTTCCCCTTGAACTTCAAGAAAATAGAAAACATAGTCTCACAACCAAAGAAAATTAACTTAGTTATACTCCAAAATGTTTAAAATAGAAAATAAATGAGATTTAGGTAGAACTGAGATAGAAAAATGTCCAAATTTTATATGGGAGTGGGGGACGGGAGTGGAGAGAGAAATTGCATTAAAATTTTCCTTTGGGTAGGACTTGGACTTGATGACTTCTTTGTTTCTTTCTCACTCTGATATGATTTCACACTGAAAGGAGTTGAAGCTTGGTCCCTCACTGATCCCTCACAATAATGTTGGGAGAGTAGAATAAAATGTGTTATTATTAGATCTATTTTATAGTTATTGGTCTTATAATTGTTTCATTGTTTTGAAGGAACATATCAGTTCAAAGACATTTCACATCAGTCAAATAATCATTTATCTCATTGTAACAGAATCACAATTTTGAAATTTCATTTATTTCATTCTGAACTTGAGAAATAAAGCAAGCATTTCCATAAGATAGTAGAATAGAAGAAAAGATGATTGTATAAGAATTGAAAGTCTATTATGTATAATTAGCTATAGCTTTTAAATATAGAATACAGTAATCAATTAATTTCCTTTTCCCCCCTTTTTTCTTCCATTCTCTCCATCATCCTAGAGATGACTGTCATTAGAAACAAATTTGTGCATGTGTATATGTTTATCTAGGTCTATATATGTATTTATGTATGTATGTTTCTATGTATAAAACTATTCTATGTATACTTCTATTTAT
The DNA here is from genome assembly GCF_037893015.1 of Macrotis lagotis. Taxonomy (NCBI): domain Eukaryota; kingdom Metazoa; phylum Chordata; class Mammalia; order Peramelemorphia; family Peramelidae; genus Macrotis; species Macrotis lagotis. The sequence goes on along the minus strand of NC_133659.1, from coordinate 140,191,742 downwards.
CAGTTCTTTTATTGGATTCAGATAGTGTGTTCCTTCATCTGTTTGAATAGGTGAACAATTTATAAATAAACAAGAGATAGAGAGAACCACTATTTTGAGTGAATTATCTAATCAAGAAAGAAATCCCGATTGAGCAGGTAATATGTAAAGAAATAGTTTATAACTTAAGAAATCTAGGTAGCTTTCTTGAGGTTAGTTACAGAAGAAATCAAAGACAGAGACAATGAGAGCACTGGAAGATTTTCAGTCTCAATCACTAGATCTCAATTTGTCATGACATTTTTGAACAGTTTCCTGTTCAGTAGTTTCCTACTAATGAACCCTGAAAAATAGGTAAGTGGGAGTAATTTAAGTCCTCATTTTTATAAGATTAAAAAAAAAAAAACTGATGCCTAAATAGTTAAAGCACTTTGCCCATTTCACTAGTGTCAGATCACTGAATTTAAACCAAGCCTCCTGAGTACACGCCCAGAGTTTCTTCTAAAATGCCAACTTAAGCTTTGTTCATTTTAACTTTAGAATAAACAGATAGAAAATATTTATTAAACACCAACTATATGTTGTAAACTGTGTCCTTCAGTGGAAATACAAAGAAAAATAAAACTGTATTTGCTTTAAGGATATTTACATTCTATTGATGGAAACAAAATATACATATAAAAAGAACAAGCAAAATATATATCTAAGACCAATGCAAGATAAGGTTGGGGGGGGTGACAGTGGCAGCTGAGGAGAATCAGAAAAAACTTCACATAGTACATTAATGTGAATGATTACTGTATTACTGTATTAAATACATTATTAAAGCATTCATTATGACAGGTCTAGGAGAATTAAAAAGTTTGCAAGATGGACATTGGAGGGGCGGCTGGGTGGCGTAGTGGATAAAGTACCGGCCTTGGAGTCAGGAGTACCTGGGTTCAAATCCGGTCTCAGGACACTTAAGAAGATTACCTAGCTGTGTGGTCTTGGGCAAGCCAATTTAAACCCGATTTGCCTTGTAAAAAAAATCTAAACAAAAAAAAGATGGACTTTGGAAACCTACGTGATTAAGTTTGAAGGTCATTCTCTGACAGGTAAGTAATAAAATCATTCCTCCTCTGATGGCTTTGGTAAAGGTTGTATACCTTTCTACTTTAGTTCAAAATTAGGTCTGACTATTGCCTAGGGACTCTAATGCAAATATGGTCTAATAAAGACTGAATTTTTAGTGATTCCTAAGAAAAAGAATTCAATCAATAGCCCATTCCCCAAAGCAAAGCACATCTTTCAGGAAATATGAGATGAAAATTCCAGGCTTTACAAACACAGTGTATAAAGCTTCTCACAAAGGGGAAACACTGATTCTTAAAATGATAAAAAAAGGAGGAAATAGTTTTAAAGGAGATGAATAAACTGAATTTATTCATTTCAAAAGTCTGTCAGAAGAGAGATATTTCTCTGGTGTGAACCATTCTCTTTATTTCCTTCTGATTAGTTTTCATGATAACTCTTTATACTTTTATACTTCATCTATCATGGAGAAAAATCAATTTATCTGTTAGTCCATTATTAAGAGAAATGTAGCTTTGAATGAAAAATTTGTATTCTCTAAAAATAATTTCTGATATACTTAACTTTTATGTTAATATATTGAAATAGTATATTAACTAAACAAAACTATTTATTTCACATTAATAGTGAATAATTATTGAAACATGTGAGCTCACTATAGATCTTCCAAACTTATAGCTCTACGTAATACTGTCAATTTTCTTCTTTGTCCAATCAACTACATGGTCCCATCCTACAACTTCCTTCTTCTGGCATTTCTTCCCATGAAAATTTACCATTCATCTTATAACTTACTTCTGGGGAGAACTATGGACAAGAGAAAAAAGTAAAATGAGAGTTGCCTTGGATTCATGCTGGAAGTTGAAGTTACTTGAGAGTGTAAGTTCCAGGTCCAAGATAGAATAGAATGAGCATATAATAAAAAAGTAAGAGATCAAGCTAAAGTATAATTGATTTTAATCAATAGACAATTTTGAATCATTGAATAGTTTTGAGGAATGGAGAAATATCATTGAGATACATTAGGATGATGATTCTAACAGATGTGTATAAAAAGCAGAGTAAAAGGGATAAGATGTGAGGTGTAAAGAGCAATTAGATCATCACCAGTTAGAAAAGAAATGAAATACTGTTAAACATTGTTCTAATGTGCAGCATCATAGTAGTAGGAATATATAAAAAGCAAGATATGTGACATAGCCTTTGGAAGTAGTCTTTGAAATGGGACAGAGGAGCTAAGAGAGATGGAAGAATAAAATATAAATTATAATACCCTTAGCGCCTAGGACAGCGAGAATTAACAATAAAAATATGAGAGAGGGAATAAGTTTGGGGAGAGAAATAAATTAATTTTGGACTTACAGCATTTTGAGATGCCATCAGAATATACAGATGGGTCATAATATCATAGGACCATAGACTTTGAGCTGTATGAAACCACTGAAGTCATCTAATTCAATTCCCTTATTTTTAAGAAGAAATAGGCTCAGAGAGGCTATGGAATTTGTTCAAGGTCTCACTGAAGGTAAATGGAGGAGCTAGGCTTTGAATCTAGGTCTTTGGTCAGCCTAAGTTTCACAATGGATACAGAATTGTAATTAGAGTAAGGGATAACTGAATACAAAACCTGCTTCATAAACTTGCTAACTAACTGTGTGACCCTTAGTAAGTTCCTTAACCTCTGTTTGCCTCAAATTCCTCATCCTAAAAATGGAGGTGTCAGTAACATTTATTTTCCAGAGTTGTTTTGAACATAAAATCATATTTTAAAAAGCATTTTGCAAAACATTAAAGCATCATATGGAATGCTAGCTATTTTTGTTGTTTTTCTGACTCCAAATCTCATGATCTTTCCATTATATGAATGTACTAGTATAATATACTGTGGTTGGTTACGTGAATTTGTA